>NC_050450.1:57465548-57739780 GCF_903995425.1 Onychomys torridus
CCAGGGGCGGCAGGGTTGTCTGCTGTCCCTGCCAGGAATAACCCCAGGTAGAGAACCACATTCTCATGCCGGAGCTCCCGCAGCTGAAAGGCAGAAACCCACGGGTGTTTTTTTTTGCCCAGGAGGCAATGCACAGAGCACCAATTATCCCCCCCACCATTCAGTGCCTATTTGGGGGCAGCCAAACTGGAAATGTAGGACTGAAAATGGTAAGTAAAATGGGGTGGAGGTGGGAGGACTTTCTTCTCTATATAGTTCTGTTCAGATTGTGAATGGCTAAGAGTAAAGTCATGAATGAAAAGACATGTGCTGGGGATCAGGACCCAGTCAGGTTCTGTTTTGCCAACCATAAAGCTGAGGGACTAAATTAACTACAGAGTTAAGTGAAGTCATAAAGGGAGAGCAACGCTCTAAGAAGCCCTGCCACCACCTGCTCTAATAGGGCAGTCTTTGATGGAGGACTAGGCAGAGCACATGCTGCTGCCTTCTAGCTTTCCCTGGGGCCACACACCAGTTAAGGGGCTGCTTTTCATTTTAAACACCCGGTGTCAAGTGGCGACTTCTTCATCCATACCCACGAAGGCAAGCCTCTTAAGTCACACACAGCTCTGACCACCAGCTCCCGAGGCTACCTCCCAGAAAGAGACCAAACCAAGGCTGCTAGCTTGGTGCTGGGGGGGGGGGGGTGCATGGCAGTTGGAAGCACCGGACCCAGTTCTTCCACTGCCTCCTTGTCAACTGCCCACTTGGCTCACTTCAGCACAGCTGGGACCACTCCACACAGGTGTCCTCACACATGTACAAACTCATTTCAGTTTTTTTTCTTTGAAAAAGACGTTTATTTATGTGTGTGTGCACATCTGCATAGGTGCATGTCTGTGGGCAGCTGTGTGTCATGGCACCCCTGTGGAGATCAGAGGGCAACTTGGAGGGTCAACTCTTTCACGTTCACTAAGTGGGTTCTGGGGGACAAATCCAGGTGACCAGGCTTGTCAGTAGGCACCTGGGTCCACTGAGCCGTCTCGATGGGTCCTCATTTTTACTTTTTTTTTTTTTTTTTTTAAATCATTTCACTCAACGCAAATCTACTGGCCTTCAATATTCCAGACCCTGGGCTGGGTGCAGGGAATAAGGTAATATCCCCATTCAGCTTTCAGTCCATGATGGAGGCAGATAAGCCAGATCATAGCTGAATGTACAACTTTTGTGATAGACTGACATGTCACTTATTACGTATAAGTTGTGATAACATCAAAGAAAAAAGCTAATATCCCAAGAGAGGATGGTGGGAAGTCCTCTCCAGAGTGGAAGGAAACCTGAGAATTACCTCTGTAACCTGCTAGAAAAAGAAGCCAAGGATGGGCAGACTAATGCCCATGATGGGTTACCTTGGAGAAGGCTGTCTTGGTTGCTGGCCTGATGGCCATATGATGATCCCCTGGAAATTTCTTCAGCCAAACCCAGTCTCCCTGCAGCAAGGTTAAGGAATTCAGTCTGTGAAGCACCAAGGTGCTCTAGGGCTCTCACATTTCCACTGTCCCAGTGACCCAGACAGAACACATCTGTCATAAGACAGAGACCATCGGAGGCAAGCAGCTCAATGTATGCCCATATGTTCACAGGTAGCTGCGTCAGAGCCCAGGTGAGGAAGATGTGAAGCCATGTATAGTGGTCCTCACCTCCCCAGATATGCCCATCAACACTCACACAAGTGAACTGCTGCATCCACAGCCCTCATCACTACCCCTTGTCATGAGAGAACACTGTACTCAGAGTCATCAGGGATTATTGTGAAGGAGCTGTCATCCTTCTGGGTCCTGGCCTCACTGTCTCCAGCTTCTTGGAAGGGTCAGTTTATGGAATGCCATGGTGGAGCCACTTGGCTCAGTGGTCTGCTATCATCTGGATGAGCAAGGAGCCCTTTGTTCTTCGTTTGCCCTGTGCCTTGTAGATCAGACTAGTGGTCCTGCCTGTTGCTAAGAGACGTGAACTAGAAGAGAATCATGAAGATTTGGTACTGTCTCCTAATAAGCATTTGGAAGAAAATATGGAGTAAGTGGTCATTAAAAGCTGGTATTGCATTTGGTTGGCGGGACCAGAGACAAGGAAGACTTAGCATAGGCAAAGGGTGGCCCCGCGCAAAGAATAGCTTGCTTCACATAACAATAAAGTGTCCCGAGAACCGGTCACCATGGTCTCAGGTGGCACTGTAAGAACTTTGGCATTTTCTCCAAGACCTTGAGCTTGGCCACTCTCCCCACTCCTCTCGATGAGAGATCTCCAGCTCATCATGCCTCTCCCCTCAGTATCTCTCACCCACCCTGCCACACTCACACGTCGTGGACCAGTTGTTAGTGTTCTCTGACATGCCTTTTCTGGTGTAGGGCTTGTGTTTGTGAGTCTGACCAGAACTGGTTGAAAATGTTGAGGGGGTGGGGTCAGGGATTTCCATCAGAGAAGGAATTGGCCTCACTGGCTACACCACCCTGCACACTATTCACAGCATGTTCTAAAGCATCCCCAGCCTCCAGATTTTGGGTTTTGAGAAGGCCTCACCTGGATCTTGTGGCAGAAAGGATTTCCAGAGAGCAGAATCAGGTTAGGATTGCTAACTGATTCCTAACTGATTGCTAACTAAATCCATGACTTTTCCCTAGATCCTGCTCAGCTTCATCTTGCTGCCTGGAGGCTGCAGGATGGGACTTGTCTGTCTCTCTCCCTTAAGAGTGTTTTTCCTCTGATTCTGGTCTGGTCCTTTTCTTCCCTTCCTGGAGTACAGAGCAGCCTCACTGGGAATTTGCTCACCTCATAGAGGCCAATGTTGGTGCTCTCTGGGGGTTGACTGGGGACACTTCGAATGTCTGATGTGCTCCTGGTAGCCAGACTTGATCTACTGCCCTGGGCCACCTGAGGACAGAGGTAAAAACAAGAATCAGCATATGTTCTGGGGCCAAAGTCCTGGGCTGAGGCTGAGTTCTGTGGATGAAAGAGAGGAAGAAAAGGAATCTGCCGGCAAGTGGAAATGGTACCCAGTACACCACACTTTACAGTTTACAAAACAAATACTCATTTTCTAGTTGGACTTTCACACCAACCCAAGACAGGACTGTCACCCCTACTGCATAGATGAGGTCCCTGATTCTCAAGGACAAGGCCGGGGCAAAAGCTAAGTTCCTCACATGGGAGCTGGGGGGACAGCTGGCTCAGGGAAGGGACAGGTGGTTCCTGGTTCCCTGCTTTCCTGACCTTCCGAGAGCTGCCCCCCGGTGGGTGGAGGAAGGTAACATCTTCCAGGGTCAAGATGATCTTGTTGGGACCGGAGGCCATTTGCATGTGTAGCAGCCTGTGCCTGGTGTGGGGAGGTGGTCATCCCCACAAATTCCATAAGAAGCCAGCAGGGGATAGAGCAGAGGGGTGATGTTAGTTCAGGGAAGTGTACTGGAATATAGCAGTTCCCGAAACATGCTCTGGAATTCCGCCAACTCCCTGGATCCTCATGTTCCTCCCAAGGCGACTTCCCCTTCTTGTGGACACCTCACCGCCTGTCTTTATGGTATAACTTTACTTCCCTACTCACCTCAGGTAATGAGCCAGGAAGGCTCCAGTCAGTCCCACCCCAATCACCAGGAGGAAGCCAATGAAGACCAGGCCTGGCTCCACTCCTAAAGGGACAAAGAGAGGTGCCCTTGGTCTTGGGAAGGACCCTTTAAGGGAGGGAGGATGTTCAATCAAGTCATGCCAAATCTAAGAAATGGGTTTGGGAGCTGGGTAAAAGGTCACAGATTCCTCAAAGGGTAAATCTGGAGATGCTACAAGGGTCCTCCAGGGATTTGGAAATCCTTGAGAGGGGTCCTGAGCAAGCTGTGGGCTGAAGGAGGACCTGGGAGAATAACGGAGTTCCCTCTCTCACACAGTGTTGGGAATTGTCCACACTGACTGTTTCAGTGGGAGCCTGCATGGTTCCCCTCACCTCCGTTGCAGATCACATCTGGATCGAACCAGCAGGAAGGATCTGGCCCAGGCGCAGGTCCACCTCGAGGGAAGTGCACAGGGGGCCCAGCGGGTCTTATGGAGCCTCGGATAGGATCCAGCAGATGTGTGATGAAGAGCCGATCTCCGGACGCATCTGTGTCCAGCAGCACAAAGGAGGGTTCCTCGGTTCTTCCCAGGACCCCACAAAAGCCAGAGACTTGGGCTTCCTGGACTTGGCGGGCCACGGATGCACCTGACACCCAGCCACCACCCACAGCTGCTCTGGCTCTTGTCACTCCCCCAGCCAACAGGAAGACAGCATCATAGATGGTTCCAAACAGTGGAGAGACCTAGAGGACAGGAGAGTGAGGAATCAGGCCCATGAACGGGTGAGAATTCATCGGACTGCCTGTTCCTTCATTGAGCCCCACTACCTCCGAGGGTTCCTGTCTCCTGGGTGAAGGCTCCCAGCCTCTCCATTGTCTGCTGGCACTGATCATACCTCCTTTCAGGAATTAGGTCCTTCGCTCATCATGAGAGAGACTCTCCATAGTCGAGACTTTTTCATCTAGTTTTTTTGCGTGGCTTATACCTTTAATCTCATCACCTATCATTCATCTAAGGCTCCTCCCATCCTTTGCCCGTGTCCTTTTGTTGTTTATTTAATTTATTGCTGGAGTTGACCTTAAACTCATTCTGTAGCCTAAGCAGATGTTGGATCTGTCTTTATTCCTGCCTTCCTCCATCCTCACTCTTTTCTACTCTCTGTCTGTCTGTCTGTCTGTCTGTCTCTCTCTCTCTCTCTCTCACACACACACACACACACACACACACACACACACACACACACACACATTCTTTCTTTGTGTTATGAAGCCCAGACAGGCCTGGAAATGACAACCTTGAGCTTCTGATCCTCCAGTGTCTAGGTGGGTATTCAGCAGACAGTGGTACATCCCCAACTAGACATTGAATTGCTATTAAAAAGCTTCAGCTTGCTCTCCTCCTTCCTCAGCCTTCTGAGTATCTGAGACAACAAACCCATGTCACCAGGCCTGGCATGAGTATTGCCTTCTTGATGGCTAATTTTCTTCCTACTGATATCTACCTCAGTAGCGTCTAGACTCCCTTGACTGAGAAGGAATTGGATGATTTGAACTGGGATCCTGGAGATCAAGGAATTCTGATTATTACTACCTAGATGTTGGAAATGGTCTTTGGTTCTGTTTGTGGGACACTCCCCACCACATAGTTGAGAACACTGGTGTGACCAGAGAACAAAGTCGAGGCCCCAGAGGAAATGTCTCTGAACTAGGTGTGAAGGTTGAATCTGCATCCCCTCTCTTTCCCAGAACACCTGCTGCTTGTTACATATGTTCTTGAGGTGCTGGGATAAGTCTGCTTTGAAGCAATCTAAAAATTATGTGGCAATTTAGGATTTACTCCTTGGACCTGGATTTGAGAGGTCTCATTGCCTACTCTCGGGGGTAAATGTAGTGATGAGGATGCCGTAATCAAAACCAGAACTTCTACAGCACCCAGGAAATTCCAGATCAGCTGTGGCTACTACGGTTCACTTCCCTTTGGCTCCACCCTCCCTTCCCCATTGGCTCCACCCTCCCTTTCCCACTGGCTCCACCCTCCCCTTTCCTACAGGCTTCATCAAACTCATTCCCATTGACTCCACCTCCCCTTTCCTATTGGCTTCATTTTCCTCTTTCCCAACTGTCTCCACCAGCCCCTTTCCCATTTCCCTCTCACTTCTTCCTACTGGTTCCACCCCTGCCTCCTAGTCTGCTCTCTGCTCACTTCCCTGGCTCTCCTTCCTCTTCTCTATCCATTAGTCCGTCTACCTGCTGCAGGTTGAGGTCAGCGGGCAGCTCCTGGTGCTCTTGGGCCCTGCGCAGGCTGTCCTGCACGCTGCCTCCCGGAGGACAGTGGCGCGTGAGTGTGAGCACTGCATCGTGAGCTCTGCGAAGCTGGGAGCTGTTGACCAGAGCAGCCAGAGCCTCCCGGCCTGGAGACAACGCATAGTGAAGCGTGTCGAAGGGCAGGAAGACCAGAGAGCCATCAGCTAGGCCCAGCTCTTCTGCAGCTTCCAGTAGGTAGCGCTGCTCCTCGCCGCCCAGCAGCACCGAGTGCATCACCATGATCACTACTGTGGACACAAAGGCTGGCTCGCTGCGCTGCCCCTGTTGCCTGCTGTCCGCAGGACCCGCCCGTTTCCCTGCACTCTAAACGGGAGCCTACCTCTAACTCTAGGCCCGTCCCGGATTCTCCTGAGGGCCTTCCGAGCTCCAGACAGGTCTGAGGGCTGCATGGAGGTCACTAGGGCAACTGGCAAGCCCCGCGCCCTGAGTGCTGTGGACAGAGCCCGTCCCGCCTCCACCCACAGGTCCTGGGGCGCCGTGATCAGGGCCACGCGCGCCCAGCGGAATGCTCTAAGGAGGACGTAGAGGGCATCTGCAGCGGGGGTCACCGCCGGGGCTGTAGTACCCGCCGCCCGCGTGCCTGGGCAGCCCCAGGGCACCAGAGCTACTCCAGCCTCCTGGGCTAGCAGTTCGGCTGGCCGGCAGGCTGCGGGGTTCACCGGACCCACCAGGCCAGAGACTCGAGCCAGCGCAGAGGACACAGCCCCTAGAGAGCCCGGGGTCAGGCAAGGCTCTGGGAGCAGCGCAACCTCGAACCGGGGCCCGCCGTCGCCGTCTAGGGCAAGGTCACGGTTCAGGCGGTTAGCGGCCAGACGCGCAGCCAGATCAGGACGCGCCCGGGCGAAGATGGGGTCGCAAGCCCAGGGGCCCAGGACCCCCACTTTGAACACGGCCGAGGGGGCAGCAGGCGGCGGGAGCAGCAGCAGGAGCAGGAGTCCGTGCAGCCGAGGCCCTGGCCAGCACAGGACCCGCGAAAGGCTGGACCAGGACGGCCACGCAGGGACGCAGAACCCGGCGTCGGGAAGCCCACCCGCTGGCGGGAGCCACTCGGTCATTGCCCTCTTCTGTGAACATAGAGGGAGCAAGTGGAGTTGAGACCCCCACACTCCCTTAGGGTTCTCCACTCAAGCGGGTTTTTCAAATCCCTGCCAACCCCAAGGGTGTCTCGGCTTGCACACACCTGGACCCTAGATGGGGACAGCGCACCGCCCCAAGGCCTCTTTGGCCTGACCTGCTTGTCCCCGTTTGTTTATCCCCCGCTCCCTGGTCAGCAGCCTCGGGTTTGGTGGGGATACTCCCACGCCCTCACGCAGGACCTCAGTCCACGGGGTGCGTCATTTACTACTTACCTGGAAGTCTCGGGCTGGGGCCTGGCTAAAGGGTCACTCACCGGTCGATGCCCCTTCGGTCTCCCCTGGCAGCCCAGCCCAGGGCGGGGGTGTGGGAACAGCCCGCTGCAGCCCTTAATCTCCCCAAACCGATTAGGATCTTTTACAAGCAGAGAGGGGCGGGCTGATGGAGGATGGATAGTCCCTCCTGCTCTCTTGGGTAGGATCTGCGCTGCCTCCAGACAGCCAGAGCTGCTTAGCTGAACACACGCGGAGGAAAAGTAATAGAATCGGGTCCGTACCGCGTGCAAAATGTCAGGTTTTAGACTTACACGTGGAAATCAAAACTTTATTTTTTTTTTCAGTTGTCTGCAAAAATTGAATCAGGTAAGAATCATCCTTAGAGCTGGGCGGTGGTGGCACACACCTTAAATGCCAGCGCTCTGGAGGTAGAAGCAGGTGAATCTCTGAGTTCAGGGCCACCCTGGTCTATAGAGTGAGTTTCAGGACAGCCAAGGGCTGTTACACAGAGAAATCCTATCTCGAAAAACCAAAAAGATTAAAAAATAAAAAAGAATCATCCACGGATACTAAAGCTAGGTGGAAAATTTGAGGACGCTCAGAATGCTTTGTTTTCCAAGATTATAAACCATCATGCCATTTGTTGCTTATAGGTTGGGAGACAGCAAACATATAATTGCTGCAATTTTAATTGTAAAAAATATTTATAGCTGGGTGTAATGGCCTTTAATCCCAGCACAAGGGAGCAGAGGTGGATCTTTGTGTGAAGTCAGCCTGCTCTACTGGGAGAGTTCCAGTTCAGCCAGGGCTACAATAGACCCTGTCTCAAAACAATTATTTTATTTTATATGTATGTATGTGTGTGTGCCTGAGTCTATGTATGTGTACTACATGTGTGCAGGAGCCCACGGAGGTCAGAAGAGGCACCAGAACCCTAGAACGGGAGTGAGCCACCACGTGGGTGCTGGGAACCAACCAATAGGAAGGTTTTGAACTGCTGAGTGATCTTTCCAGGCTTGTAACTGATGCAGCCCCTCCCCACCCCTTGGTTGGTGGTATCCAGTCTACACGCACAGGACATGTATTTGTCTCTTCACTGGGTAGTTCATATTAAAGTGTCCCATTTCATCTCTCACATAATTACTCTCTCTCTCTCCCTGTCATCCTCCCTCCTTCCAACTCACATGCAATCTTTAAGGGAAAACTTTAAACCAGTAGAATTATTAAAATGCTGTAAGAAGCCTGGCTGTGGTGGCACACACATTTAATCCCAGCACTCGGGAGGCAGAGGCATGTGGATCTCTGTGAGTTCAAGTCCAGCTTGGTCTACAGAGTGTGTTCCAAGACAGCCAGGGCTGTTACCCAGAGAAACCCTGTCTTGGAAAAATAAAGTGCTACAAGAATGCTCCAGCATCAGTCAAAGTGTAGTGGGAGCCTGTAATCTCAGGACGTAGAGGTGAGAGGTTGATGACATTGAGACCAGTCTGGTTACATAGTGAAGTCACGTCTTGGGCCAAATAAAAGAACATACTCAAGATGGCTCTTGAATAATGACTCATTTGGTGATCCTCTAGCTTCCACATGCATACACACTCATACACACACACACACACACACACACACACACACACACACACACACAGACAGAGAGAGAGAGAGAGAGAGAGAGAGAGAGAGAGAGAGAGAAACTGGCCACTGGCACAATTAGAATATGAGTGGGCAATTTGGTAAGTTCCCACTATAAATTTATGAAGTTAATAACTGTACTGCAGTTATACTAAAGAATGTTCAACCAGGTATGATGGTACATGCCTTTAATCCCACCACTCGAGAGGACGAAGCAGGCAGATCTCTGTGAGTCCCCGGCCAGCCAAGCTGCAAAGTGAGACCCTGACTTGGGAGGCAGAGCCGGGTGGATCTCTGTGAGTTCAAGGCCAGCCTGGTCTACATGAGCGAGATCCAGGACAGGCACTAAAACTATGCAGAGAAACCCTGTCTCAAAAAACAACAACAACAAAAAAAAAGTGAGACCCTGTCTCAAAAAATAAAAATAAATAAAAAAAATTTAAAAAACAGAAACAAAGACAAAAACAAACAAACAGAAGCCCCAAAACAAAACTTCCAAGCCATAAGAAATATACATTAAGCTATTTAGTGACAAAGCATCATGACATATTTAACTGACCCTCAAAAATTTCACAATGTATTACATATGACATATAAGTATGTTTCATATATTAGATATTCCAAATAATAAAGACAGTTATAACTGTAGGTAAATCTGAGGGCCAGGGAGATGGCTCAGTGGATAGAGTCCTTGCTATGTAAATGTGAGTTTGGATTTCATCTGTAACCCAGTGCTGGGGGAGCGGAGACAGGGGAATTCTGGGGCTCTCTGGCTGCCGGTCTAGCTGAATCAATGAACTCCAGGCTTAGTGAGAGACTCTGAAATGACAGCTCAGTGGATTACAGTGCTCTCAGCCAAACCTGACCAACTGAATTTAACTCCGGGACCCACATGACAAGAGAGAATTGATTCCAGCAAGTTCTTCTTTGACCTACACACAGCACCCTCCCCCACACACATACTGTGGTATACCTACACTTACAAAATCAATAAAAAATATGGAAAATAAATATTAAGGGGGTTAGAGAACACTTGCTGCCTTCCAGAGGACCTAGGTTCAATCCCCAGCACCTACACAGCAGCTCACAATGGTCTGTAACTCCAGTTCTGGGGATCCAATGACCTTTTCTGCCCTGCAAAGTCTGGTGCATAGATGTACATGCAGGCAAAACATCCACACACATAAAATTAAAATAAGATTAAGCCTGGGAGTGGTGGCACATGTCTTTAATCCCAGCACTTGGAAAGGACATAGACAGGTGAATTTCTTTCAGTTCAAGGCCAGCCTGGTCTACAGAGTGAGTTCCAGGACAGCCAGGGCTACATAGTGAAACTCTATTTCAAAAAACCAAAAAAATAAATAAGATTTAAAACAAACAAACAAACAAACAAAACAGTGGTGCAGCCCATGTACTAAAACTAGAATGATACAGAAAGGATTAGCATGGCCTTTTCCCAAGGGTGACACACACACACACACACACTCCAGAAGTTTCCACAATTTTGCCCTCCAGAGAAGTCAGAGAGGCTACACCCATCAAGTCTCATCAACATGGCTGCCTAGCGAAGATTTGAATAAGGACACCAATGGACATTCTGAGATGGAAGGGGCAAGCTCAAGGGTCTCAGCCCTACATGAAGAACTACAGGCAACGGGACGGGAGGGGGGATGCTAAGAGCAGAAGAAATGGTCTTCCCCGGGGAAGAGCCCTCCAACTGGCTGTCAGATACCAAGTGGTCAGCCCTGAGGTCGGATACACACAGGCAACAGTATACGGATGAGAAGGTTATATTCATATATTTAGGGATGTATATATAAACAATTGAAAAGAGGCCATGAATTGGAGAGAGAGCAAGGAGGGGGCATGGGAGAGGTTGGAGGGAGGAAAGAGAAGGGAGAAATGATGTAATTATGTTATAATTTCAAAACAATAAGGTGGAAAGAGATAGAGAAATACACTGATATCAATCTCTGGGCATGCATAGACTGGTATGCCCAAGTACACATGAGCACATGTGTACATACTCTACAAACACACACACTCTAAAAAACATAGGTGAATCAGGGTAGAGAGCATGAATAAGTTCTTTGTTATTTTTGTAATGTTTCATAAGTTTGGAGTTATTTCTGAATAAAAGGTTGATAGAAAATGCTAAAAAGAGCATGTCTTTATCAGCTCAGGACAAAAAAAATTTATTAAAGAAGATACATAAAGTCCAAATTATACAGTTAAAGATGAACATGGGTGTTTTTTGTTGTTGTTATTGTTGTTTTGTTTTGTTTTGTTTTGTTTGAGCTGAGGATCAAACCCAGGGCCTTGCGCTTGCCAGGCAAGCGCTCTACCACTGAGCTAAATCCCCAACCCGAATATGTTTTTTAAATGCCTACCTCTAAGCCAAAGCATACAACAAAGAAAACATGAGCCACTAACTAGAAAATCTTCACGGACACAAGCAAATTGCCAGGGGTGCAGCTAAGGTGATGGGGAGCTTGCCCAGCATGCACATAGCCCTGGGTTCAGTCCCCAGCACCACATAAATTAGAGCATGGTAGCACACACCTGTAACCCCAGCCCTTGGGAGTAGAGGCAAGAGGCTCAGGAGTTTAAAGTCATCCTGGACTACATGTTGAGTTCAAGGCCAGCCTGGGATTCATGAGACACCGTCATAAACAAACAAACAAACAAATACACAAGTAAGGAAAATGACACAGAGAAAACCCAACTAACAAAAGTTGGCATCTGTATATCTCTCCTCATCTGCATCCAAATCTATCTATACCCATATAAAAGGTAAATATTCTAGTATTAAAATGGACAAAGGATATGAGTAGGCACATCCATGGAAAAGCTTAAGAGAAAATGCTCAACCTCTCTACTAACCAAGATGAGAAATAAAACAAGACAGTGACGCACCATTCACACCCATCAGACTGGCAAAAACACTAGTGTCACAATACCGATCGGTTGGAACATGACCTGTATTGGCTGGTGACGGTATCGCTAGGGTAAGTTTACAGCAGCAGACATGGCAAGTCCATTTCCGGCATCTTCCCACGACAGTTAATTTGATGAGATTAAAAATCACTGCAGAAACACACCTGGGGTGGGTCTGTGAGGAAGTTCCTAGAACAATTTAATGGAGGAAGGAAAAGGCGGCAGCATCCCTCGTGCTGGAGTCCCTGTACTGAGTAATGGAAAGGGGACTGAGCGCCAGTTCAACTCTCAGCTTCCTGCTGAAGGTGGGAGTGGCCACCTTGCGCTCCCGTTGCCACGCTCAGCAGGGTGGACTGTGACCTTAAACTGTTAGCCAAAACAAACCCTCCTAAGAGAAGAAACCAGCGCCTTCATCAAGAGAAGTAACCTCTATTTGTGGTTGGGCAGACTTGTACAAGCAATCGTTCATTGTTCATCAGAAATACTGGAGCTGGAGAAACGGCTCACACTTAAGAGCACTTGCTGTTCTCCCAGAAGACCTGGGTTCAATTCCCAGCACCCACATGGCAGCTCATAACTGTCTGTAACTCTAGTCCAGGGGATCCAACACACAACCTTCTGGCATCATTGGGTACCTGAAGTTATGTGCACATACCCACACATAGAAGCACAGACATACACTACTTAAAAAATAAAATCTTTAGTTGGGCATGGTGGTACATGCCTTTAGTCCCAGCATCCAGGAGGCTGAGGCAGGCAGATCTATGTGAGTTTGAGGCCAGCCTGGTCTACAGAGCTAGTTCCAGGCCAGCCAGGGCTACACAGAGAAACCCCGTCTCAAAAAAACCAAAAAAATCAAATGTCAAAAAAAAAAAAAAAAAAAAGTTACTGGATTTCGTCTGTGTGTTAAGCACTATTCTCGGCTCTGGATACACAGCATTGAATTAAGACTTTAGAGGTCCTGTCCTTGTGGGGCTCACATTCTCCTGAGGACAAAAGACAATACACAAGTTCAAAGGGTCGACTATTTAGCATTCACAGAAAACCATGAAAATCTGTTACAATTTGGTGGCAGCTGATTATTTCTTATTTGCTGTGTTCTGCATAAGCTAGTCCAAGGTACCTGAGTGGGGACACGGGAATGAAGACAATGGACACACATACAGCAAGCCTGGGATGGGGAGGCTATGCTCGCCCTAAGGACATGGTACCTAGTACAAAACCCGGAACCCCGTGTGTTTATGTGTACTGTGTACATCTAAACTGGGGAAGGAGTTCTTTGTATGTATACAGATGAGTAAGGAGGCAGGCTTTTTTTTTTTGGCTTTTTCCAGACAGGGTTTCTCTATGTAGTTTTGATGCCTGTCCTGGATCTCGCTCTGTAAACCAGGCTGGCCTCGAACTCACAAAGATCCGCCTGGCTCTGCCTCCCGAGTGCTGGGATTAAAGGAGTGCACCACCACTGCCCGGCCAGAGGCAGGTTTTTGATCCACAGTCAGAAAAGGGGACAAGGTCCAGCTAGTCTTGGTGTGACGTCTCTGTAGGGAACAGGCTAGGCTGTAAATGCTGGGAGGAGGAAGCTGGGGTGGATGCTTTCTCTACCCTCTGTCAACATTAGGTCACCAGCCAGACGAAAGGGTTGTCTAGTCCCCTGAGCCTGACCTGCAGAAGGCTTTGCCACTCTCACGGGTCTGAGGCTCTGTGGTCCTTAGTGTAGGCTTACCCTTGTCAACAATACACATTTACTTAGGTCTGAACACTCCTCACCCATCATCCAGGGTTTCCTCTGCTCCCCACACTGACTTAGAGATTATTCTGTAGGTCAGAAATGTTACTAAAACGCTTGTTTCTGTTTTTTATTCTATCATTATTAGTGTGTGTGTGTGTGTGTGTGTGAGTGAGAGAGAGAGAGAGAGAGAGAGAGAGAGAGAGAGAGAGAGAGAGAGAGAGACATGTGTGTGTGTGAGTGTGGGTACACCCGTGCCATGGACAATGGGTAGATATCAACTTTTGGGCATCAGTTCTGTCCTTTTATCATGGGTTCTGGTGATTGAGCTCAGGCCACTAGGTTTTTACTGCAAGCTATGCTATTGGTCCTTAAAATTAGTACTACTATTCTTTTTTAGTATTGCTATTTTTAAAATGTTGTGTTAATTTATTTGTTTGTGTGTCTGTACGTGGGTGCGGATGCTACAGCTTACTCTTGGAGTTCATAGTGGTTCTTCTACCATGTGGGGCTGGGAGATTGAACTGAGGGCTTGGTGGCAAGCCTCTTTCCCTGCTGATCTGTTACAGATGAATTTCTAAACAGTCTTATTAAATAAGAAACACAGAGCCAAATACAGAGGTGCAAGCAATAGAGATCAGAGCAATAGACGCCAACTAACCTTAGCTCACCACCTCAATGTAGCTTCCCAAGAAAACTTCTTCCTGTCTAACTTGCGCCTTTATTACCTTCCTGTTCTGCTTTCTCATGGGCTCTAAGCCCACCCACATCACTTCCTTGTCACTGCCTGCCTATACAGACCTCCAGGTCTCTATGGTTGGTACTGAGATTAAAGGCGTGTGTTGGTACATGCTCGGCTGTGTCCTTGAACTCACAGAGACTCTGCCTGCCATGTGATCAGATTAAGGGCATGCGCTACCACCGCCTGACTTCTGTTTATGGCTGACTATGACCTCTGATCTCTAGGCAAACTTTATTTATTAACATACAAAAAAATATCACATTTCAGCACAAATAAAATATCACCACAATCCATCTCAACAGCCCTTACTGCTGTTTTTACTCTTTGGATTCTTCATTCTTTTGGGGGCCCACCACCCAGCTCCCAAATAAATCCACACAGAGGCTTATTCTTACTTATAGATGCCCGGCCTTAGCTTGACTTGTTTCTTGCCAGCTTTTCTTAACTTAAATTATCCTGTCTATCTTTTGCCTCTGGGCTTTTTCCTTTCCTTACGTCTGGAATCTTACTTTCACTCTTACTCTGTGGCTGGCTGAGTGGCTGTGTGGCTGTGTGGCTGTGTGGCTGTGTGGCTGTGTGGCTGTGTGGCTGTGTGGCTGACTGTGTGGCTGTGTGGCTGTGTGGCTGTGTGGCTGTGTGGCTGTGTGGCTGGCTGAGTGGCTGTGTGGCTGTGTGGCTGTGTGGCTGTGTGGCTGGCTGTGTGGCTGGGTGGCTGGCTGTGTGGCTGGGTGGCTGGGTGGCTGGGTGGCTGGGTGGCTGGCCCCTTATTTTCTCCCTCCTTGATCTCTCTTGTTCTTGCTCCTTTCTCTCCTCCCAGATTTCTCCTTCTATTTATCCTCTCTGCCTACCAGCCCCACCTGTGTCTCTCTCCTACCTCACTATTGGCCATTCAGCTCTTTATTAGACCAGTCAGATGTTTTAGGCAGGTAAAGAAACAAAAATTTTGTTTAACAGCTTCACAGAGTTAAACAAATGCAACATAAAGGAATGCAACACATTTTTGTATCATTAAGCAAATGTCCCACAGCATAAACAAATGTAACACATCTTAAAATAATATTCTATAACACCTTACAATTATTCACCTTACAATTATTTTTAAATAACAAATGAATTCCAAGCTTATGTTCACTTAGATAGTCTGCTATTTCTTGCCTCTCACAAGGGTGGTCTGCTCCCATCTCCCTTGTCTGGCACAGCCCCTTGAAGGGATGGAAATTCTACCCAGTCCTTCCATGGATCAGATGAAAATGAGGTCAAGAGACTGAGCTGCATTAATTGATAATTTCCCAATTATCCTTTATTCAAAGGGTTTACACATTTCACAAATGATGTAGGTAAGGATGAAGAGAAGATTTAAAAAACTCTTCTGTAGTAAAATATATTTAATGAAACAAATTCATGTTAGCCATTTTAGTTCAGTAACATTAACTCCAGAGCTTTTCCTCCTCAGCTGAAACTGTGGACCACTAAACACTAACTCTCCACTTCCCTGTCCCTAGCTCATGGCCGCCACCATTCTCCTCTCTGTCTCTGTGGATTTGATCAGTTGAAATAACTCGTATGAGTAAAATCATATAATGTTTGTTGCTTTTAACTTATTTATTCGTGTGTGTGTGTGTGTGTGTGTGTGTGTGTGTGTGTGCACGTAAGAGTGTGACACATTTATGCCATGACACTCCTATAGTAGTCAGAGGACAACTTGTTGAAGTCAGCTCTCACCTTCCACCTTGTGGGACCCAAGGATCAAACTTGGTCACTATGCTTCGGAGTAAGTGTCTTTAACTGCTGAGCCATCTCAGGGAGCCTAGCCATTTTTTTATGCCTTGTTTCACTTGCTGTAATGTTTACATGGCCATCCCACATTGTATAGCATGTATGAGAGTTTCATTTCTTTTGAAAATATTTTTAATTAATTTTGTGAGAATTTCATACATGCATACAGTAGTATATTTTGATTGTATTCAATTCTCAGTCTTCCCACTAAGTCCTTCCCAATCTATTTCCATCTCCCCTTCCCTCCCAACTTCATATGTCTCTTGTTTATTTAATTTTAACCCACAGAGTCTAATCTGTGCTGCTCATATACTCTTGGGTGTGGCACTATCCACTGGAGTGTGGTGGACCTAGTGAGACCTAGTGAGAAGATTCCCCCCACCCAGAGGCCATCAACTGTCAATGGCTCCTCAGCTTCAGGCAGGGGTTTTGTTTCTTTTTAAGGCTAAAAAGCTTTCTACTGTGTATACGTACCACACTCTGTTCATTTGTCCATCCACCCTTAAGCTGATTCCATCTTGTTGTTACAGAAAGTAAAGCCGTAACAGTGGATCCATTCTCTGGAATTTATAACTAGAAGCAAAATTCCTGGCGCATACAGCGATTCTATTGTTAATTGTTTGAGGAGATGGCATGGTGGGTTTCCGTTTTATTTTAATTACACTTGCTACACTATTTTATATTCAAGGGGTAGAATATTTAAATCTCTCCTGGTCCTCATTCCAAGGTGACAGAGGCAGCCTTGTGGCCACCACACTGATCCACCTTGTTCCTTATCTGTTGTCTGCTAATTTGTATCCAATTTGCAATGTACAGAAGAAAACTGGTCCTCTTATAGGAAGGGTGGGGCCAGAGCTTAAAGTAGCGGCCAGCCAGGTTACCAGAGGGCAGAATTATAATTAAGTCCAAAGACTATAAATAGCCCCAGCTGCCCCAGGAGGCCGGTAAGAAGGTCTGGGTTTCTCTTTCTATAGAAGGAAAGGGAAAAGGTCTTTCTTCCTGCTTCGTGGCCCCTCTCCCTTCGCGCCACAGAGGAGTTCACAGAAGGAATTCTTTTCTATTTGTGGAATCACTGTGGCAGCAGATAAGAAAAAAATTAGTCTTTAAAAGAGACAAAACAATGTGTGCGTGCGTGCATGCGTGTTGGGGATTAAGCCCAGGGCTTTGCATGCCAACACTCTAGGACTGAGCTATAACTCCCAAGCCTCAAACAACTTTTGAAAGAAAGAAACTTGTCTTGAATTTCAGAGTAGCAGACTTGAGATGGAGGTAATAAGATCTGATTCCAAAAACAAAATGAACGATTCAGACTGAGTCCAACAAACAAACAAACAAACAAAACCACTGAAGCTTGAACAGGGGAGCAGAAGCCAGGACTCCATCATACTACAGTGCATAATGGTTACAAATAATGAGGAAGGAACAAAGAAATCTATATCATGCCGCGCAGTAGTGGCGCACGCCTGTAATCCCAGCACTCGGGAGGCAGAGCCAGGCGGATCTCTGTGAGTTCAAGACCAGCCTGGTCTACAGAGGTAGTCCAGGACAGGCTCCAAAGCTACAGAGAAACCCTGTCTCGAAAAACAAAAAACAAAAAACAAACAAACAAACAAACAAAAAATCTATATCATGTCCCTTCAAATAAAACCAACCAACCAACCACACATACATAAAAACAGAGGCAGTGGGTGTAAGGGTTCTGTCCATTTCTTGTCCCTCAGACCTCCCTGACTAAAACTTAAGCATCTGGAGAGCAAGGCTCCTAACCCCATGGGCAAAAGAGTCATCTGTGGCCTTTAAGGTGTGCCAGGGAAGAGATAAAAGCCCAGAAACAAAATTGCCAAATGCTGGCACTCGCTGACTCCCAAAAGCTGTTGAGTCCCTGTTTTAAGTGACAAAGGCCACAGGCTAGCGAATGCCCTGCCAGGCCATCAGCAGCCTTGTTAAAAGTGCCGCCTAGAAAAAAAACCAGTCAGCTGACTGCCCCCAGGAGCCAAGACGAATGGGTACATCAAGCTAAGACCTCCAGCAAACCTAGGCTTGGCTACAGACACAGCAGGGAACCCAGAAGGCAGCAGGGAAGTGATCTGTTTCTTTCCTTCTGGACACCAGAGCCACTGACTCTGTCCAGGGAGTTTTAGGATGTCACTTCTCCTTTCTATTGTTGGGTACAGAGGACAGCCTTACTTACCTTACCAGATTTAATTGCACTTTCAGAGTTACTTAATAAAAAATGATTTCCAACTAAGATAAGAGCTCATTGTCTCACTTCAAAGTTACTGCCTGTGTTTATCTCACGTGCATACAGACAGGGCCACGATCTTTGCCTTGTCCCTAATTCCAAAAAATAAAAATAAATTCTCATGTACCATAAGCTTTTCTCTTCCCAGTTCCCTGTTCTAACTCACTGTTCAGCTAACGGTACAGGACCACCACAGAACCGGAGTCCAAAGAAACTGTAACAGCTAAAAGGTATTTACACCCCCAGACCCAAAAGCGTCTGGGTGCTACAAAAGACTTTAATGTAAACGTCTATTACTATGAGATGCTTTTAACAATTGATCACCTGTCTCCTGGATGCCAAACTAGTAAAAGAAACAGGTGCTTTAAAATAATCTGTCTCTGATAAAACTTAACATGTTTCAAAATCCATCTGGACAGGCCGGATCTACATGAAATAATAATGATTGTTTTCTCTCTAAACTTCTTTCTATGTCACCAGCATCTTGTCAGACAGAAGGTTCCCAGCCACAGCCAAGAGGGATACATGTCTCCAGAGCAAGGGGATGATAGACAGCATCCCACAACGCCTGTCTACCTCGGAAGACTCCCCTTCTCCCTCCCCTTCTCCCTCCCCTTCTCCATTCCCCCAAGAGCCAGCCAATGTCCAAAAGTCAGCTGGAAGAAGTTTTTGAGAGGAAAGACGCCCCTATTCCCATCTACCTGCTTTTTTTTTTTTTTTTTTTAAATAATAAGTGAAAGTCTGGGATGTAAGGGTTCTGTCCTAATTACATCATCAGCCTGGGACCGCAGGCCCAGCCTAAAACACGAGCGGGCCCTCTGTGTGCCTCCCTTTTCTCTTTCTGCTCTCTTCCCTCCGCGCGGTCTCTATCTATCTATCTCTCTATCTATCTATCTAGCTAGCTATCTATCTATCTACCCTCCCCCTCTCTCCCAGTAAAGCTCTAGAAAGGTAACCATGGCTCGTGATTCTTCTGCCAACTAGCACACTCCTCCGTTGGCATGGCCGCCGCAGATGGCAGCCAGCCACAAGCAGCGCTGATTTAACTAACAGTGGGCACACCTCAGCAGTAGAAAACATGAGCTCTGGGTTCTGCTATGTCCTGAAGAGCTCAGTCCTGGAGACTTGATTAGGGCGATGAGGGAATGAAGAAGTGATAGACACTCTTACAGGAAAGCTGGAATGGGTGGGCTGTGCTCTCCCATGGAGGACAAAACAGCCTGAGTGTGTTTATTACATACGTGCAGGGAGGAGTTAGCTGATCTCGGGAGGAGTCTCCATAGATGAGCAGCAGTCTCAGATGGCAAACATTTGGGAGGGAGAAGCTGCTGTATGCTCTGTCAACTTTCCACCATGGAACAGAGGAAGGCTTTGCCAGTTCCCATGAGTCTGGGGTCCTCGTCAATAACACCCATACAATAACACACATACAATAATACACACAATAGTACATGTGCACTCAGGGCTTCCAAAGCCTCAGCCTTGATCAATCAACCAATCAGTAAGTAATTTAAAATTAACACTATGTTCTCTAATTACAGAATCAGTGTGTATTTCTCATACAAATCAAAGCATACAAAAATTAAAAGTAAAAACAAAAAACCTTTCCCAGATGACTCCCATCAACAGCTTGTATGTGTGTGCATGCGTGAATGTGTGTGTGCATTCAGGGGTGCCTTGTGGAAGCTGAAGGTTAATCTCAAATTTCATTCCTCAAGTGCAGTATATCTTCTTAAAACTTTTTTTTTTTTTTTTGAGCTAGGCAATGGTGGCACACACCTGTAATCCCAGCACTCAGGAGGCAGAGGCAGGTGGATCTCTGTGAGTTCAAGGCCAGCCTGGTCTACAGAGCTAGTCCAGGACAGGCTCCAAAGCTACAGAGAGAAACCCTGTCTCGAAAAACAAACAAACAAAACAAAAAACAAAGGAACACCTTTTTTTTCTAGCAATTGAGATTTTTCATCAACTACTAGGAATTTTTCTCTATTAGATCATTTGAGGTGAGAAGACCCATGCCAATGTAAACTGAAGATCAGCTGAGACATCCAGCCTTGTGGACCAAACAATGGCCTACTGTCTTCTTGGACTGTTGGATTGTTGGACTAGCTGGACCACCACCTGGAAGTCACTCTAATAAATCCTACATGCATTTATTTGTCCTATCAATTCTGATTCTCTAGAGAACCCTGACTAACACAGGGTGTGGTATAGACATTCTGTTTAGGGTCAGTCACTTCTTTGCTGACTGAGCTCTCCCCAACACTGGTAATAGCCATTAAAATTCATACACAAGGACACAGATAATTTTTATGTTCTGCCTCTGTGTGTGATGCTGGGAATTAAAACCAGGGCTAGAATGCAGCTCATTGGCACAGCTCTTGCTAACTTATATAAAGCTTAGAGTTCAATGTCCAGGACTCTGTGTGTGTGTGTGTGTGTGTGTGTGTGTGGTGTGTGTGTGTGCGCGCGTGCGTGTGCACACGCGCGCATGTGCAGGGTTGTGTTTTATGAAAAACAAAATAAACAAATAAATATACAGTGAAAAGTGTCCCTCCCTGACCCATTTCCTGTCATCTCAGCTAGGTCAAAAGGAGTCTATATATCCTCTACAGGCCCTTCTATGTACACAAATATATACATAAACATTTAATGTATGTCTGTATATATGTATGTATGTATTTATTTACTTATGTGCATGTCTGTTGTTGGTTGTAATCTTTACTCTTTTTACTATTTAGCCATTTTGGGGGCCCACCACCCAGCTCTCAGATAATCACACACAGTCTTATTTTTTCTTATAAATGCCTGATCTTAGCTTGGCTTGTTTCTAGCCAGCTTCCCTCAGCTTAAATTATCCCATCTACCTTTTGCCTCTGGGCTTTTTCCTACTTCTGTAATCATACTTTCACTCTTACTCTGTATCTGGCTGTGTGGCTGTGTGGCTGTGTGGCTGTGTGGCTGTGTGGCTGTGTGGCTGTGTGGCTGGCTGTGTGGCTGTGTGGCTGTGTGGCTGGCTGTGTGGCTGGCTGTGTGGCTGTGTGGCTGTGTGGCTGTGTGGCTGGGTGGCTGGGTGGCTGGGTGGCTGGGTGGCTGGGTGGCTGGGTGGCTGGCCCCTAGCATCCTCCTCTCCTTGTTTCTCCTCTTTTATTCTCTCTGCCTGACAGCCCCACCTGTCCTTTTTCCTGCCTTGCTGTTGGCTGTTTAGCTCTTTATCAGACCAATCAGGTGTTTTAGACAGGCACAGTAACACAGCTTCACAGAGTTAAACAATTGCAACATATAAGAATGCAGCACATCTTTGCATCATTAAACAAATGTTTCACAGCATAAACCTTAAAATAATACTTCACAATACGTCTCTGTGAATGAGTGTGCACACACATGTGCAGGTGCACACACTTCTATGTACAGAGGCCAGAAGAGGGTGTGAGATCGCTCCAAGGTGGAATTACAGGCATTTTGCTACACATCTGCCTTGTTATGTGGTGCTGAGATCCAAACACTGTACCTCCTAACTCCCCACTGCAAGCACTATAAGCCTTTCAGCCATATCTCCAGACCAATCTTCTTTCTCTCTTGGGCACAGTGTGGCTGCATTCCTGCTGAGCTACTCCTGGCCTGGCTCCAGAGTGTAGCACCTAGCACTAATCCATCCTTTGTTTAAGACACCTTTTGTATCTCTTATTGCCCTATGTGAATCTTTTCTGAGAGTCTCCCAAGGATCAAAGGCCTATGCCAAACTTGGTTCAGGAAACCAGAAAAACTGTGTTACCTGAGAAATCGAGGAATTTGCACTTGGCAGTGTATCTTTGGAAACTCCTTTGAGCATATGTTTTGAGCATATGGAGATTAACTGGCTAAACTGTAAATAGAAAATAAAAATGCCCTGGGTGAAGGGAAAGAGCTTCAGTCCTTTGAGGCTGGACCCCCTGCAGCCATGAAAGGCTAAATTCATTCTTAAGATGCCTGAGTCTTCTTTCCACGGATCCACATGAACCCGCACACCCATGTCATGACACTCCGAGACAGCAGTCTCACTCTGTAGCCAAGATTTGATACATTAACCCTCTCTCTGCTTTTCCCCATTACTTGTCTCTTTAACTGGCACACTGGGGATGGCCACTGAGTGAGACACCAGAGACCATATCTTGACCCTAAGAACTCAGGTAAAAATGGGATTTAGGAAAAATAATCAGTTTAATGTGCTTTCTGTTTGCTCTAAATGTGGGCATATGTTTGCTAACCATGTTGACAGATGCAGGCTTTTTTGGGGGTGGGGGGTTGCATTTTTGAAACAAGGTCTTGCTATGTAATTCCAGCTGTCCTGAAACTCACTATGTAGACCAGGCTAGCCTTGAACTCACAGAGATCTGCCTGCCTTTGCCTTCCAAAGGGCTGGAATTAAAGGCTTGAGCCACTATGCCTGGCTCTATATGCAAACTTTCAACATTCCGAAAATGTCTTTTGGATTTTAAATCTTTATTAGAGAAGCAGATGTTATAAACAAATTCTTCAGAGTTTGCATGTACTTTGACCTTTACATTCAAATCACGGTCCTTTGGTCCTCTATTTATTTTTATTTATTTAATAATAATAATAATTGCCGGGCGGTGGTGGTGCACGCCTTTGATTCCAGCACTTGGGAGGCAGAGCCAGGCAGATCTCAGTGAGTTCGAGGCCAGCCTGGGCTACAGAGTGAGATCGAGGATAGGTACCAAAACTACATAGAGAAATGCTGTCTTAAAAAAATAAAAAAAAAAAAACAAAAAAAAACAACCTAAACAAACAAATAAATAAAAATTATTACTGGGTTTTTTTTTTTTGTTGTTGTTGTTGTTTTTGAGACAGCATTTCTCTATGTAAATCTGGCTTTCCTGCAACTCTCTTTGTAGACCAGGCTGTCCTCAAACTCAGAGACTCACCTGCCTCTGCCTCTCAGGTTCTGAGATTAAAGGTGTATGTGCCTCCACAGTCCCATATCTTGATGTGAGGCATCAAGTGAGTTTCCAGCTTTATTTCCTTCTCGCTGGTGCCTGATCATCCTATTGAATAATTCACTTCCCCTCTCATTTTCATCATAAAAACATCCCAGAATGCATCTGCATGTATTTCTGGATTTTTCCTTCTGTCCCATTGGTTATTCTGTCTAATCAGGCAGGTCTCTGAGTTCGAGGCCAGCCTGGTCTACAGAGCGAGCTCCAGGACAGCCAGGGCTACTCAGGGAAACCCTGTCTTGAAAACACTCCACTTCCTAAAACAAAAATCCAGTGGCATACTGTTTTCATTTGTATAAAGAATGTTCTTAGTTAGCTAATACAATTACTCCCCTCTCTGTCTCACTGTACCTCTTTTCCAAAATTTCCTTTTTGAGAATATTAAATGACTATCTTAAAAATTGAATATTAAAATACTCCTTTTTAATTAATTATTTTTATCTATTGACAGCCTCATACTTGTCCATCATGTATCTTAATTGTGCCCGCTCTGGGTTCCCTTTCACCTTCATGCCTTTTTTTTTTTTTTTAAATAGCTCACTGATTCCATTTAGCACATGGGTGTGGGGTTATCCAATGGAGCATGGGCAACCTCCTAGGGGCTGAACCCCAAAGAAAATTGACTCTCCCTTTCTCAGCAGCCATCAACTGTCAATAGCTCCTTAGCTAGGGGTGGGGCATTGACAGTCCCCCCACTCTGTGCCGGAATTTTGACTGACTTGACTTTGTTTAGGAAACCATATATGGCCACGTCATATAGAAGAGAGGGAGCATTTCAAAGAGCCCCCCCCCCCATCCTCCGGCTCTTACGTTCTTTCTGTTTCTTCATTGGCGATGTTCCCTGAGCTTTGGGGGTAAGGGGTTGATACAGCTGTCCCATTTAGGGACATCTGAGTGTCCCATGAGCACTCAGTGGTCACTTTTTAGCAGCCCTCTGACCAGTTATGAGTAACTACTGTTCATTTAAACAGGAGCTTCTGCGAGTGATGGAGAGCCGCACAGATCCATGGGTATAAACACAAGTGTTTGGAAGACAGTTTGACAACATGGGCATTCAGCAAAACAACATTAGTAAAATTTTTCCGCCGAGGACTACGGCCTCTTCCTTCTTTTGACCATGCGTGTGTTCATTATCAAGTATGAATTCCCTCCTGTGGAGCAGGTCTCAAAGCCAACCCAAAGCGGTTGGGTCGCCTGAGAAAGGAGTCTCAACTGAGTGTTACCTTTTTCTGCTGTTGTTTTTGTTTCTCTGTTTGAGACAGGGTTTCTATGTACAGCCCTGGCTGTCCTGGAACTCACTCTGTAGACCAGGCTGTCCTTGAACTCACAGAGATCCACCTGCCTCTGCCTCCGAGTGCTGGGATTAAAGGCAGGCACCACCCCCACCCCATGAATACTTATTCGTTTTTGTGAGAGACTATCTTGATTTCTTGATTGTCTTTATTATGTTGGAAGGTCCAGCCCACCATGGACAGTGCCGTTGCCTGGGTAAGTGGTCCTGGGCTGTAAGAATGCTTAGGTAAGCATGCTCCAGAGATGGAGCCAGAAGACTAGCAAACAGCCTTCTTCCATGGTTCTTGCCCGGCTTCCCTCAATGATGGGTTGTGACCTGGAAACGGAAGCCAAACAGACCTTGTCTCCCTAAATTGCCACAGTTGGAGTGTCTGTATCACTTCAACAGAACGAGACTAGAACCCTACTGTGTTTTTATTTGTCTATGATTATGAGTGTCTGTAGGTGTGTTCACAATGTGTGCCGGTGTCTCTGGAAACCAGAATAGGGCACCGGATCCCCAGAAGCTAGAGTTACAAGCAATTGGGACCTGCCTTGTGGGTACTGGGAATCAAACCTGGGTCCTCTAGAAGAACAGCCAGGGCTCTTAACCTCTGAGCCTTTTTTGTTCATTTTAGGAGGACCTCACTATGCAGCCTTGGTGGGTCTGGAACTCACTATGTAAACAAGCTGGCTTCGAATTCAACAGAGATCTGCCTGCCTCGGCCTCCCAGGCTCTGAGATTAAAGGCATGTGCACCATCATACCTGGCAATATTTTTTAGCCTTTTCTCAATTGTGTGCAGTTTAAGAGAGTTTTTTCTCAACCCTTCACTTTCCTATATCATAAACAGTTTAAGAAATTGCAAAAACAAACATTGCTGTATACTTTCTAAAATGGCAAGTTGGCTGGTGGAAAAAAGGGCCAGCGTATAAGCCCTTCACATAGTTGGAGGGGGTAGTTGATACGGAAAACTCTAAAGTTGCCAGGTGTGGTCAAGCACACCTTTAATCCCGGCACCCCGGAGGCAGAGGCAGGTGGATCTCTGTGAGTCTGAGGCCAGCCTGGTCTACAGAGTGAATTCCAGGACAGGCTCCAAAGCTAGAGAGAAACCCTGTCTCAGAAAACAAAGAAACAACAAAACCCCTCTGAAGTCAGCCTGGAATACAGCTATGTGATTTGAAAGTTGAATGTAGCCGGGCGATGGTGGTACATGCCTTTAATCCCAGCACTCGGGAAGCAGAGCCAGGCGGATCTCTGTGAGTTCGAGGCCAGCCTGGTCTACAGAGTGAGTTCCAGGAAAGATGCAAAGCTACACAGAGAAACCCTGTCTTGAAAAACAAAACAAACAAACAAAAAAAGTTGAATGTTCTAAAGTTAAGAAGCCTGAAGAAGGAGGCTCCATCTTTGGGGATGACATCTAAGTCCTGGAACCAGCTCACGCAGTGGCAGCCAGAGGACCAGGGGAAAGCTTATGGTGACAGATTCGGTGTCTTTCTTGGTTGTGCTGATTTTCCATACCCATGTGGTCCCAGGAACGCAGATGTTATTTCAGGTATGCCGGCAGGCTGTAAAGATGTTACCCACACCTCAGAGTGAGCTCTTGACCACCCCACAGGCTGGGCAGATCTCAAATTCATTTGATTGCAGTCATGTATTTATCTGGAGAGGACGTGACAGGGCATGCCTTGGAAGTCAGAGGACAACTTTCAGGAGTTGGCTCTCTTCTACTGGTGATGGCAGTCGGCTGCTGCTGTTTTTTTGTTTTTTGTTGTTTGTTTTTTGTTTTTTTTTTTTACCCACCGGCCATCTTGCCGGCCCTGGAGCACATTTTTCATTGAGAACAGGCACTCCTGAGTTTTGAAAAGTTGGTGAACCGAATGTGTGAAACCTCATCTTCATCTGGGCCTGATTTGGTTGCTGAAATCCTAGACTCCAAGTAGTGGTGGGATGAGACTTGAATTTTCATGTGGGAGGGATATAAATTGTTGTGGCCAGAAGTTGGGCTTTGGAAGTCTGGATTTTCCTATAGACGGCCCCAACTGCATCCCTCATGCCCCACAATGTGATTTGGGCACTTCTCCGTGAGTATCTGTGTCCCCTACTTCTGAATCTAGGTAGGGCTTGTGGTAATAGCAGAAGTGATGTTATGTGACATCACAGGCTAGACCATAAATCTCAGCAGGCAGTATGATAACATGAGGCCATCACGTTGAGAGAGAGCCGGAAGCAGGCAGCTCATGCAGAATTGAGAGAGTGATGGAAAGAAGGGATGGGGAGACAGCGTGCACACTACAGGTTCTTTTTCTTTAAAAAAAATTATTAAGGTATAATTTATAAGCTATAAATATACCCAGGTTAGTTGAGTCTTAGTTCTAGTATTTTAGACAGAACATCTTGTTTTATTCTTTTAATATTTATTTTAGTTTTTAAAATTTGAGGCTAGGCCTTACTCTGCAGCCCTTAGAATTCATTATATAGCCCAGGCTAGTCTCAAATGTGCAATTCTCCTGCCTCAGCTGCCTAAGCATTGAGGGATTATAGGCATAAGTCACCATGCCCAGATAGCTCCAGAGTTTTTCGAATTATTTTTGCGTTCGCATATGTGTATATGTGTGGTTGCTTGGAGTGGAAGAGAGAGGACAATTTGCAGAAGTCAATTCTCTCTTTCCACCTTGGGTGGGTCCTGGGGATCGAACTAAGATCCTCAGGCTTGGCAGCAAGTGTCTTTACCCTCGGAGCCATCACGCGGGCTCCTGAGCTCCAGAAATTAAACAATCTCTCTTATTTATTGTTATGTTTATATACATGCAGCGGCGGCAGCTAAGACTCAGCCACGTGATTCACCGCCTCCTCGTTCCTCGTTTTCCTGTCTGCTGAGTCCTTCCTTCCGATTCCGGTCCGTGTCCCTGCTGTGGAGACTCTTTATGTGTGTGACATCTCTTTTTTCCTTCCTCCCCTTGGCAGCGAGAGAAAGGACATTAGAGTTATTGGAGGTCTTGTCTCCTCCAGAGATGTTGTCTGTGGAGTAAATATGTCCTCATTTTAAAGTTCGTCTCCTCACGGGACTTCCCTTTACTTCCCATCACTTTTCCGAGCAGCATCTGAGCATGGTAAGGGTGACTGCACTAACCCCCTAACCTCGCTGGTCCCTGACCTGAGGTGGGAGCTCTGGCCTCTCCCCGTTTGGATGCAGCTCCCCTGACTTCTCCTGGTTTGAAGTCTCCCTTTGCTAAAGTCCACAAGCTCTGACAACTAGACACTCCCACCACACAGAATCCCCGTTCCCCCAATTCCAACCAAGCAGGGAAAATACCACAGGCCTTGTGCCTCTTTCTCTCCCCTGTGATAACTTTGTCACCGTGCCACATGTTGGTTTCCCAGAGTTAAGAGCACACGCTACTCTTGCAGAGAACCTGAGATTGGTTCCCAGCACCCATGTCTGGCGGCTTACAACCACCTTTAACTCTAGCTTCAGGAGATCTGACACTCTCTTCTGGACTCCACAGGCACTTGAACTCACACACACACACACACACACACACACACACACACACACACACACACTTAAAAATAATAAAAAGTAAATCTTAAAAAAAAGAGTAGGGGTTGGGGATTTAGCTCAGTGGTAGAGCATTTAGCAAGCACAAGGCCCTGGGTTCGGTCCTTAGCTCCCGGAAAAAAACAAAAAACAAAAAACAACAAACAAAAAAAGAGTAAAGCTCTTGGAGACTATTCCAGAAACCCACATCCATACGCTCAAATGTGTCTTTCTTTTTTTCTTTCTCCTCCTTTTTAGTCTAAAACAATGTAATTTGCTTCACAATTTATTTTTTGTATTCATGTTTTAATGTTTTACTTGTATGTTTGTCCATGTACCATGTGTGTGGTACCCACAGAGGCCAGAAGAGGGCATGAGATCCTTCAGAACTGGAGTTAGACAAATGTGAACTGACTCACATTTGACTCGCATGTGCTAGGAATTGAACCCGGGTCCTCTGGAAGAGCAGCCATTGGTCTTAACTGCTCAGCCATCTCTCCAGCCCCCTTCCCCTTAACCTTCAAGCCTGTTTTGTGAGTGACTGTCCTCAAAGCCAAACTACTACTATTTTGAGGAGTCCAGCTGTGCCCCCTTGCAAAAGGGTATCCCAGCTGGCCTTTTTGGCTGCTTATACCCCCTCATAGAGGGGTAGGGAGGGTCACAAGGCCTTCAGCTGAGCAGCCAGCTGCTCCCTATCACCTGTTGTAGGTCTTAATTGCATGTGGCATCAGGAAGGGGCTAGAGCATATAGGGGGGGTATAGAAGAGGGACTCCATCTGTGCAACTATGGGGAAGTCCTCATCCATGCTAAGTACAAGCTTTTCAGGAGCAGAACGTTGGGGGAGGAGCCGCCGTATCTCTGTAAGTAACCTCTCACCTATGATCCGTACGGAAGCACAAAAAACTCCCTGGTCCTACTGAGTGAACTTCAGTGGAATCATGCCTCATATTGTCATTGGGACTTTAGGAGGAGGGGTAGATAATGTTTATGTCTCCTTCTTGGAAGGAATTTTAGCAACATCTATATTAAATATCTCTAATAAACTCCAGTTCTGCTTTATTAAAAAAATAAGTCATGTTCTTGCTAGATATGGTCGATCATGCCTGTCATTCTAGAATTTGGGAAGCTCAGGCAGAAGGATTGTGGTGAGTTGCAGGCCTGCCTGGATTACAGTGTGAGATCACATCTAACATAAATGGGAAATGTTGGGGGTGGGGGGGACACTGGAAAGATGGCTCAGCTCAGTATTTACTCTTTAGCATAGAACAGGAGCGGTTCCTGGCACCCATATAAGGAGATTCACAACCACCTGTCACCCAGCCCCAAGGGATCTCACTTCTGGCTCCATGCCCACCTGCACTCCTGGCCCCACCCCCTCCTCCAATTTAAAAAAACAAAAAGTCAAGCTCTTTCTCTGTCCCTAGGTCTCACCCTTATTCCTATTAAGGTCCCCACCTTGCCTTCACATTGAGAAGTGGTGCAGAAGATGTTTTATTATTGTTATTGTTAATTTGTTGCTATATTAATGTGTGTGTGCTCACACATGTGAGGATGTGTGGCTGTGTGGCTGGGTGGCTGTGTGGCTGGGTGGCTGTGTGGCTGTGTGGCTGGGTGGCTGGGTGGCTGTGTGGCTTTGTGGCTGGGTGGCTGGCCCCTTCTCTCGCTCCTTGATTTCTCTTCTTTCCTCACAGATTTCTCCTTCTATTTATCCTCTCTGCCTGCCAGCCCCACCTATTTCTCTCTCCTGCCTTGCTATTGGCCATTCAGCTCTTTACTAGACCATCGGATGTTTTAGACAGGCACAGTAACACAGCTTCACAGAGTTAAACAAATACAACATAAAGGAATGCAACACATCTTTGCATCATTAAAGCAAACGTTCCACAGCATAAACAGATGTAACACATCTTAAAATAATATTCTACAGCAACAATGTTGTGGAATCAGTTCTCTCCTGCCTTTATGAGCATTCTTGGGATTGAACTCAGAGCGACAGACAGCTTGTGTGACAAGCATCTTTACCCACGGAACCATCTTAATAGCCCAAGGACTCCCCCGCCCAGCTGAAGACCAAACCCAGGGCCTTGCGCTAGCCTAGGCGCTCTACCTCTCAGCTAAATCCCCAACCCCCAAGGACTTTTTTTTTACATTGTGGAATAAACACTGCACTTTTGAGTTTGTGCCTGATTTCTTCTCCTTCTCCTTCTCCTTCTCCTCCTCCTCCTCCTTCTTCTTCTTGATTGAGACCACAGACTTATTTGGAAATAGAACTGATTAAAGATGGAAATAATTATAAATCCAAATAGCGTCCTCAGGTTTTTTCCTAAGCAAGCTCCTTGGCTGCCTTTCCAAGTCACGCTGATTTCTAAAGCGCCCATCCCATGATTCCCTACTCCTATTTAGTTTTCCGGTTTTGCCATTATGTTCTATATTTCCAAAAATTCTTTATTCTCTAGTTGCTTCTCTTTCTCCAACAAATAGTTTTTGTTAGTTTTTTAAATATATAATACACGTACAAATTTCCATTTTAACCATTTGTAAATTGCAGTTTGGTGGCAGTTAATCAAGTGACTTTCTGTGTGTGACCATCACCATATTTACCATCTCCAAGGAAACCTGTGCCTATCCAATGAAGGCTACTTCTTTGCTACCATCTGGCCACTCCATTTCCTAGGAGTCTGCCTGTTCTGGGTACTTCATGCAATAGGAACGGACCACATCCTCTGAGGTCTGTTTCCCCGGCATATTCTCAGGGCTCCGCCGTGTCGTCACATGCACTGAATCCCATTATTTTTGCTGCACTGTGTGGACCCGCATTCGGTACTATAAGCTCTTTGTTACAATTCAGGTTTCCGCTGTTAATACGGGGGAGGGGGTGTCACTTTGCATATCTCCCAATGGCCCTTACCCACTTTCCCTGGGACACTGATGGTTCTAAAGAGCGTGGGAGCGGAGGTGCAGGCTGATGTGATGGAGACTATGTGCATTCCTCCAACATGGAGCCCTTCCCTCCCACCTCCTGAGCCTCCTTTGAGATCAGCCTAGGCTAGCTTGGCTCTCAACAGGAATTCAGCCCTTCCTCCTGTTTTCTCCGGATGCATTTTCTCCAGTTTTGCATTTGCTGGAAGTGTTCATCCTCAAGGCTGTTGAATCATCGCTCTTTGCTCATTCCCGTGAGATTTGGGGAGAAGAGAAGAGAGGCGCGTGGAAGGTGTGAGACCTGGACTCGGTGAACTTGCTGGGTTGTAAAGTCCGACTGCCTTACACTTTGTAGCGCCATCGCTCTTCCGTCATATTTTTCTCTTTTTTGATAGTTATGACAATTGATTCCTGATGTTCTAGCCCATTCTAAATTAACTGCACAATTTGGAGACATGCTTTCTTTGGGACTGTACTTTCGGGCTACAAAGGGCTGTGGGAATTTTCTGTGATCAGGATTCTAAGTAGCAGCAAATACATGCTTTTTGAATTAGGAGAGATGTTTTAAATTGACCTAGATACACTGATGAGTATACTGTATGCAGAATACTGCCCCCCCCCCCCAGGAGTGAGATAAAGGCCTACGAGCTGAAAAAGTGTTATCCACCAGGGGGCGCTGTAGACCATGTTTGAAGTTTTTTTCTTTTTCCTTTTTTTTTTTTTTTTTTTTTTTTTTTTGGTGTGTGTGTGTGCGCGTGTTGCTTTTGTTTTTGTGAGGGAGTTTTGTTTTCAGAGAATTGTTGCTTTGTGTCTTTCTTGAGCCACTTTAGGGCATGACTCTCTGGACAGCGGGTTTAGTGAGGCCACAAGAACATCCGGGTAAGGCGGGGAGCCTGAGCTGTGGGTCTGGTTCCAAGTAGACAACTCCAGGGTCATTAGATTTCCCTGTGACTGGCTTTGTTGACCACAAGGATTGTCTTTCTTTTCTCCTTAAAATTTATTTTTTTGACAACTTCACACATGTATATAATACATTCTCGCACATCCACTCTCTCAGCCCCCACATCACCTCCTTTTCCCCTTCTGTCCTTATCTCTGCTGGTTTAATTTTGTCCTGTGACCCACTATGTTTAACCAGGGCTGTCTGCATGAGCACAAATACCTCACTAGTACCTTCTCCAGCCAAGACAACGGTTCCCTTTCCCCAGCAGCCATTAGCTGCCAACAGCCCTCTGGAAGCCCCTTCCCCAGCCATGACTGAATGCCCACGGGGCAGGTCTTGTGCAGTCCGTGTCCAACTGTGAGTTCATGAGTGCAGTGGCCGGCGCATGCCCAGAACAAGCACGTCACACACAGCCTTCCTCCCCATCCTCCGGCTCTTACAGGCTTCCCTCCCCCCTCTCCTATGATGGAGAGCCTTGTCAGGGATGGTATGATGTCCTGTTGAGAATCGAGCACTCAGGAGTCGCTTACTCTCAGCATTGACCAGCCATGGGAGTCTCTGTATTAGTCACCATTCGCTGAAAACAGAACCTTCCCTGACAGGGCCAAGAGCAGCAGCACCGCTCTGTGAGTATAAACATGAACTTTTAGGAGATAGTCTGACAATATGTCCATTTAGCAAAACAGAAGCAGTGTGTTCACCCCCAGGACCTAGGACCTCCCCAGCTGTGGGCCTCGAACCAGGTCCACAGCACTACGTATAAATGCCCTCCTGTGGTACAGCAAGCTTTCTTGTCCAACTATCTTTGGATCACCAGCCCACAAATAATGATGCAGAGACTTATTTTAATTGCAAAAACATGGCCTTATCTTAGGCTTGTCCCGCTAGCTCTTATAGCTTAAATTAACCCATATTTTTATTAATCTATGTTCTACCATGTGGCTTTTACCTCTCTCCCATTTTATATGTCCAACACATTCCAAGTCTGATGGCCTTTCCTCTTCCTCTCTCTGCCAGGAAGTCCTGCCTATCTCTCCTGCTTAGCCATTGGCCGTACAGCTTATTATTATACCAGTCACAGCAATACATCTTCACACAGTGTACAAATATTCCACAACACTGGGGGGGGGGCATGCCTATCAGTACACAGTTGGTTACCCCCATAACAGTTGTACCACCATTGCCTGGCAGGTTGGTATGGCAGCATGCAAAAGAGGCTCCCCTTTCACAGAGGCAGGAGTTCTGCTCCCAGCCTTCCAAACTGAAAACAGCCCCACTCGCCTAAAGGCTTCAACAAAAGTCTGAAAACTCAGCTTTTGATGAAGAATACATCCCTAGAAAGCTCTGTAATCTTGCACCAGCTTCCCACCATGCACTGGAGCCGCATTCGTGAGTCACCACTAGAGAAACTGATCTATCTTTGGTCAAGTGTCCGCCCTGAAACCTGCCTCTGTCACCAGGTGATGTGATGGGTTAGCCTGGGTTACATAGGATATGACTCAGATGGCAAGAACTGAGAGATCCACAACCAAACCCAGCTCTGTCTGCTGGGGCTGAGTGAAAGGGCATTGCACAGTCCTCAGAAAGCAGGCTGAAATGAAAAGCCATAGAGGGGTTCATGTACAGGGGCAAGAGGTACCGACACAGGTCTCAGGATCAGCCCCACAAGAGAGGAGAGCCCTTCCTCACGTGCTGATGATTGGCCAGTCTGCAATGGTGACTTCAGAGTTGTCGCTCTGGGAGATGACACAGTCAGGGTTTGACCTGTGGCTGATGGGCGGTGGCATGTCCCCCTGAAGGTGGAGGAGGCCAAAATGATGGCAAAGGTGATTGTTTCGACGCTGAGGCCACTGGACTGAAAAGCCCTGACGCTGATCTAGAGAAGTCCTCAAGGAGTGCTGGCAGACTCCGGGGCCTCTCGGGAGAAACAAACGGTAAGCCCCTCAAAGAGCAAGGAGGAGACTGACCCTAGACCCCCAACCCTGGGCTTTACAGAGTCTAGGAGGAGAATATTCGGTGACTAGGTTGAGAATGCAGAAGACAGACTATGTGTGGTGGAGCAAGCCTTTGGTCCTAGCACTTGGGAGGCAGAGGCAGGAGGATTGCTGTGAGTTCAAGGCCGTCTGGTCTATATGAGCTCCAGGCCAGCTAGAGCTACACAGTGAGACCCTGTCAGGGGTGAGAACATGGAGAAAGAGAGGGAAAGAGAAACTTCAAATTACACAAGATTGACTTTCAACCTCACCACCCCCTCTCAATTTACAACAAAAGGGTTTTTTAAGGCATAAACCAAGAGCCAGAGAGATGACTCAGTGGTGAAGAGTGCTGTCTTCTCTTCCAGAGAATTTGGGTTGGATTCATAACACCCATATGGCAGCTCACAAGTGTCCCAGGAGACCCAATACCCTCTTCTGGTACCCATACATACAAGCAGACAAAACACCCTTACACATGAAGTAAATTAGTAAACAAAAAAAACCAAAATTCTAGAAGGCATAAACCGACAGGGTCAAGAAGAACAGAAATGAGAAACAAGAGAAGTGAGCATTCTGGAAGTTCGGTGTCTTATGTAAACAGGCCTTGTGCTCACAGGTAAACGTATTAGGACAAAGTCAGGCTTGAGGAAAGAACTAGAACCGCTCATTCCTAGTTACTGGTCTCTGAGGAGCTGGAGCCACGTGGAGACCGCACACAGGGAAGGAAGCACAGCGGTCCTCACGGCTGTGCAAAAAGAAAACGCAGTCACTCAAGTGAGCCACCCTGGGTGCCCAACCAGCATGGCACGGCAGTGGGTGTGGGATGACTGCCTTGCAGGGCACTCAGACTCAAGTGCTGGCAGAGGCCGGGGAGAGACATCAAACCCGGAAGGATCCCAGAAGCACCAAGAACTGGAAATGTCAGGGGATTTGCCCATTTGTTGCTAGGAAATATAAGACCCTGATATTTGGTGGCTTAAAGCTGTTGCCTTCTGACATTTGAGGATTCTGCAAGGGCACAGAGCAGCTCTACTCCATGTCATGCTGGTTGGGCATCCAGGGTGGCATCCGTGGTTGCACACTATAATCCTGATACTTGAAGGCAGAAGCAGGAGAATGGAGAGGCTAGGCTGCGAAACAGAAGACCCTATAGTAACTCTGCCGCCTGGGGGAAATAAGCAGGAATGATCTCAGTACCATTTGGCTTCATCCTTTCAAATATGGAGAGATGGCTCACTGGTTAAGAGTATTTACTGCCCTACTAGAGGACCAGGGTTCGGTTCCCAGCACCCACATGGTGGGTCACAACCATCTGTAACTCCAGTTCCAGGGGATCTGGCATCTTCATTTGGCCTCCACAGGCACCAGGGATACATGTGGTGGACAGACAGACATCTGGGCAAATTACCCAAACACATTAACTTTTATTTTTAAAGTTATCATCATCATCATCATCATTTTAAGACAGTCAGCTCTGGCCATTCTGGAACTCACTATATAGACCAGGCTGGCCTTGAACTCACAGAATTTCCACCTGCCTCTGCCTTCCAAGTGCTAGGATTAAAGGCATGCACCACCATGCCTGACCTCTCCCTGAAAATAATAATAGTGATGATGATGATGATGAAGAATCAGTTATTGTCCCTAATTCTGAGTCCTCAGTGGAATAGTTGGTGACCCTCATGTGTCCTTTTTTCTGTGAACCATCTCTTCTCTCTACATATGTCCAATGTTTTCCATCTTTGTCTTGAAAATGTAGAGTTTCTGTTCCAAAATCCCAGGGGCTATTGTGGAAGGAGCTTTGGCCAGAGCTGGAGTCGGCCCTCCACACGGAGACGCTAAACAGAGACTGTCTACCCCAGCACACCTGAAACACTGCGGTAGTAAAGGGCTCCTCCCTTCTCATCAAGTGCTCCGTAGTCCCAGCTTAACAACCAGGATAGGCTTTGCTGGCTTTGGTTTGCTGCTGCGTTTCATGATTTATCGGTACTGGAAGACATGCATGCAAGGCGGGGGGCACCTTCCCAGTCAGGGCATCCATTCCCAGAACTCATCTGCAAGGGAGGCAAAGGTAGTTCATGGAAAGTCTATCCAAACATTAATCTCCAGCTAAGCGTTCACCTTAGCCCTGTCGTGGTCCCACACCCTCTGAGCTGAGCTCAGCACACCAGGACTCGGCAGCAAGTTTTGGAACATCGCACACGTTTCTATGCTGAGGAGATGTCTGTCCATCCCTTGACTACTTCAGTCATTCATGTGCATATGGCCTTGGACCCCAAGCCAGAGGGACATCGAGGTTCATTTTAAAATCCTGATCTGCCGGGCGGTAGTGGAACACGCCTGTAATCCCAGCACTCAGGAGGCAGAGGCAGGTGGATCTCCGTGAGTTCAAGGCCAGCCTGGTCTACAAAGCAAGTTCCTGGACAGCCTCGAAAGCTTCAGAGAAACCCTGTCTCAAAAAAAAAAAAAAAAAAAATCCTGATCTTTATTGGAATGTGGGATCATGTCTCAGACAATTCAGGAGTTTTTCAGTATGTTTTCCCTGCTGGCTGTCAACATTTCTTAAAATTATTAATGTACTGGCAGGGGAAATTCTTTAAAAAACAAACATGTTATGTGTGGGGCACCATGAAGTTAGCAGACTGACAAGGATTCCCTTTGATCCTCCCAACTCCCAAGTGTGCTTCATTAGGGACATTATGGGACTGTGACTATAGCTCGGCAGTAACCTTTCTTTCTGTCATCAAGCCTGATGACCTGAGGTAGATCCCTGGAACCCAAGTGGTGAATGGAAGCAAAGAGCCGACTCCCATGGTTGTCCTCTAGCCTACAGCACACACACACACACACACCATGGTACACGATGCACACACACACAAACAAATAACTAAAACTTTATGATCCCACGAATACATGCCATTGGGGGGGTTATTATTGTTGAAACAGTCTTTATACATAGCCAAGGCTGGTGGTCCAGAACTCATTATGTAGCCTAGGCTAACCTCAAATTTGTGCTCCTCCTGCATCAGCCTATGGAGTTCTGGGACTAAAGGCCAGTGTCCTCCTATGCCTGACCTGTTTCCCAATAACTAAACAGAAAGTCTTTGCTCCACACACTTTCTCTTTTCCCACTCTTACGAATCGGGGAGTTTCCTTTAATATCTGGGTTTGGACATACTTGTTACTCTGTAGCACTGAGAGATTGGCAGCTGTAAGTCAGACTGGCCCAAGCAAAAGTCACCCCAACACTCCTTGGCCACTTTATTATTTATGTGGTATAGATAAAAATAAAATCAAGAGAGTATATATTTAGTCGGCTTCGTTTTGCTTTGCATTTCCATATACACCCCCAAAAACCCAGCTGCTGGACAGTCCGAGTCGTCGTTTCTAGAGTGCACCGGTCACTGTTGCCTCCAGCTGAGGGTCACAGTGGAGATGCAGTCTCACACCTCGGGTGACGTCTTAGTCTGTGTTCTGGTGCTTTGGTAAACACTATCCCCTACAGCTCTAGTCCATCATGAAGGGAAGTCAGGGCAGGAACCTCGAGGCAGGAGCTGAAGCAGAGGCCATGAAGGAACTTTGTATGCTGGCTTGCTCTCATGGCTTACTCAGCCTGCTTTCTTATACCACCCAGGACCACTTGCTCAGGGATGGCACCACCCACAGTGGGCTGCCCCGCCCCCACCAATCATTAATGCCCTACAGGCTTGCCTACAGGCCATCTGATGGACCTTCCCACTAAAGTCCTTCTCCCTAGATGACTCTAGCACGTGCCATGGTAAAATTAGCCGGGACAGGTGACTAGGCAGTGGTTTATCAGCCGCTTCATCTTTTATCTTTCCACACCACATGTTTAGGTGAGTTAGTGTCACTTGCTTAACTACAGAATTAATTTTAAAAGTCTGTAGAATTTGGATCTGAAAGCCCCTTCAGGCTCACCCTTTGGAGCATTGTTTACTCCCTGGCGGTGATGTTTTGAAAGGCTGTAGACTAATTTTAGGAGGTAGGGCAGCTGGCAGAAGGAGATCAATGGATTTTGTTGTTGTTGTTGTTTTGGGGTTCCCCCCCCCCCCGGGGAGGGGAGGTGTTGTTGAGATGGTGTCTACATAGCTCTGGCTGTCCTGAAACTCACAGAGGTCCACCTGCCTCTGTCACCCTAGAGCTGGGATTACAGACTTGCACTACCACACCTGGGAGGGTGTGCTTTTGAAATAAATGATGTATCCTCAGAAAGTGGTTAAAACTATGTAAACTGTGGAATTCTCCATCATGTAGCCAGTCTGTTTCTCTTGCCTTCCACCCGAGTAGATGAACTGTCCCCTCCGGCTCCATGAATCTTCTCCGTCTGACTAGACTGGGAGAACTGACCCTGTGTTCCATGACCTTGGTGTCCAGCCATCTAAAAAGGGCCATCCTCTGTCCATACCGGTACTGAATGTCCAAAATGATGATGCCAAATCCAGTTCAGAGTCAGTTCCCTCGCAGCTGTGGGAAGCCGCGGCTCTGATGGGCTGTTACCCATCCAGAAAAAAGGTCAGCTTTCCTCATGTGAGGAAGCCCGACTCTGGCTTCAGTGGATGTTTTCACACTGTATACTGTGGGTCCTCAGGTAAGTGGATTCGTGGATTCTCCTTTCATGTCTCACTCTCTGGAACTGTGTGAAAAATAAATGATTCTAATAGCCACAGAGCTGGACTGGAAAGATGGCTCAGTGGTTAAGATGGCTGTTCTTCCAGAGGACCAGGGTTCTGTTACGGACACCACATGGAGATGCGGAACTGCAGTCTCAGGGGATCTGATGTCATCTTCCAGTCTCCCTGGGCACCAAGCACATGTGTGGTGCACAGATATACATACAAAGAACACATACAAAGTTTTTAAAACTTTAAGCACAGAACTGTGGGCTGGTGTGTGTCAGGGGCAAGGCACTGCTTAGCATGTGAGATGCCTAGGGTCTACCCTACCACTCAAAAAACAAACACATACAGTTAGCAGATTGCTAAGGTCACTTCCCTGATACTGCCAGAGTTCTGCGCTTTCAGCCATGGTGGAGGGGTTTCTGGAAATGCCCTCTGCCTTGGCATTTCCTTAGTGTTTCCCAAAGTTCCACTCCATTCTGCTTTGCAGACCATCTCTCTGTCTCGGGAAAATTTTAAAATAATAATAAAAAAAAAAAAAACAGATGTGTATCTTTAGGAATCACAGTGGTATAAAAAGACGTAGTGGAAAAACAATTCCTCCTTTGCCTCCTCTCCCCCCTTCCAGGAAAGGTGACATTTCTCTCCCCACTTCCGGTAAAGGTGACATTTCCCCCAAATGTATGTTCCACTCCCTTCCTTCTTTCAAAGAGGCACCGTGCACCCTCTCCTGGCCCTGCTTCAATTAGTGATGGCAGATCAGATACTCAGATCATCACCTAGAACTCTTCCTCCTCCTTCCCCACACTTTGTATTATATTTAGCCCATCATGTGACTCACACATAAGCAGTCTCCCAGTATCGGGCATTTGGGTTACTTCCACACTGTGACAGTGACTGTCTCGGTGAATGTTTTCTGTCATTTCTGCATGGACATGCACAGCCTTACAGTGTGTCCTTGTGCTGTCGGGGGGGGGGGGGAGGCAGCGGGGGGGGGGGGATGCAAGGCTATTGGCTTCTCTAAAACTCACCATCAGAGTACGCTGTCCAGCTTTGGGTTTGGGGTCCTCACAGTCTGTAAAGGAGGGAAAATGGCTTACTCCACTTCCATCTTACATTTCTCTTTGGGTTTGTATTCCACTTCCGATCATGTGTTTAATGAGCTTTTTAATATTTACTCATTTATTTATTTATCTCCCTGGGCACTCGTGTGTGTGTGTGTGGGGGGGGGGGGGACTTTCAAGTGTTGCTGCTCTTTTCCACAGTGTGGGTTCTAGGGATCCAACTCAGGTCGTCAGGCATGTCCTTACTCACTGAGCCATCTCATTAGCCTCTAGTATTGTTATTATTGACAAGGTCTCTCTCTATGTAGCCCAGGCTGGACTCGAACTCACAGAGATCCACCTGCCTCTGTCTCCTGAGTGCTGAGATTAAAGGCGTGCGCCACCACTCTCTGCCCAAAACTTGTTCTTAATGTAATGAATGTTTTCATTTTATTTATAGTTTCTGGATTTTGCCCCCCAACTTACAAACAAGCCTTTGCAAACACCTCCACGACCACTAGAGGGTGGACTCCGAATTTCACAGAGAAAAGCATCTTCTGGCCGCCCCCTTTCCCTTAGAAGAGTTAAGACTTCTCTTCCAGCGCACTGTGTGTGTCGAGTACCGGTTCTGCCCATACAGACCGCACACTGGTGCTGGAGGTCCCTCCTGGGCCTGATGGTCTTTTCCATGAATCCCTGTGAGTCACCCATCATAACTGGTAACTAAGCTATTAAGGGCGGTAGGGGCCTTCCCAGTTCCCGGTCTGTACCCTTGGCTTTGGCTGTCGGTGGTCAGCTGTAGCCTTAGCTTCCTGCGACCACATCTGCCTTTTCTCACGGCAGATTCAGGGGCTTTGAAGTCAAACTCATCCCCAGGCAGCTATCGACCGCCTGCCATGTCTGCCGCTTAAGCCACAGTTAGCCAGCTTCCCACACTTGACCTGTAATTGAATTTCCTTGGAAACTCAGTGACAAGATTGATTCTTCCTAATTGAGTCAGAGATGGACTCTGGGTGCCTGCCGTTCTTCCTGTCCTTGTTTGCCTGGGGCTCGCTAGGCTGAGGCCCCAGACTTTCACAGCGTTTATTTAAAAAACCTTTTTCTTTAAATGATCCTGCTGATGTTTTGGGGGAGGCAGGGGTAGGGAGGCAGGCCTAAGTGAGCAGAGGACAGAGGAAATGCCTGTTTTTAAATTTGCTTTGCTTTCTTGTTCAAGTACAATTCTAAGAAAAGAAGCAAACCAGAAGTCCAGCCTCGTTCAAAAGCAAGTCTGGAAATGAGTACCAAGTCTGCTGGCTTCTAGGAAGTCAGCACCTTAAAGTTCCCTTCTTCGTCGTCAGTGTCCTCGATATGACTCAGTAACAAAACACCAGAGAGGGGAGAGGCGGCTGGCGGATCCTCGGGCACTGAGTCCCAGTTAGACAGCAGTGACATGCTCTGGCGTGCTATTACATGGTAGGGTGGCTCAGACAATAACAACGCATTACATATTCCAATAAGCTAGAAGAAGGGGGTGTGAGTGTTTTCAGCATCAGTGATGACACAGGTCAAGAGCCCACGCCCCTCCCTAAGGTTAGTTGGCCAAAGGTCACAAATTATCAGGGAAAAAGAAAAAGTATGTAACCGAGTGTCAAATCTACAAGTACCCCTTATACATTTTCCCTTTCAAAAGATGGGGTCTCTCTGATGGGGCAAGTGGAGACTTGACTGACGGCTGTCGGACCTTTCCCTACGCCTCGCTGAAGCAACAGTTAGTTACCAAGGGCAAACCAAGCACCTATGCCCGACCTGCAGAGAGGAAGGCTGGATCAGGGTTCACAGCTGTCGTCTCCACAGTTCCCAGGTCCCCTGACACAGTGAGCAATACCGCCGCCGCTGCTGCTGAAGGGTCTGCAGCCATTTCCACGCAGGCTGTGGGAGCTGTCAATCAAGCCGCCTCGGTCATTTATCAGGCCGTTATCCAGCAATCATTGACAGCTTTTAAGCCCTTGAAGCCACCTGAAGGAGATTCAAATCCAGCCCATGACACTGCTAGGAGACACCAGCCAGGTGCTGATAGCCCGGAGAAACTTCCTTCCCTTGAGGGGGGCTAACACAGCTGTCTTGACCACCACCCTAATCCTGGAGGTGTCCGGGGGCCTCTGCCTAGGCCGTGACTTCAGATGACCCTCAGAGGACGAGGTCCACTGCATCTTCAGATATCCCTGCCACAGGTGCTCCGACCTTGGTGATGACATCCTTAACTGAGCAAGGAAGACATCCCGTGACAGCGAGGGCAGAGGACCGACTGAGCAAAGGGAGCCCTCCCTCCTGTAAACTGCCTTTTTTGTTTGTTTGTTTTTGTTTTTTGTTTTTTTGTTTTTCAAGACAGGGTTTCTCTGTGTAGTTTTGTGCCTTTCCTGGATCTCTCTCTGTAGACCGGGCTGGCCTCGAACTCACAGAGATCCGCCTGCCTCTGCCTCTCGAGTGATGGGATTAAAGGCATGCACCACCACCACCCTGCCTTTTTTTTTTTTTTCTAGTCACAGGTAGAGCTATATCTAGCCATCTCTTGTCTTTTATCACAGGTAGAGTAGGCCAGACTAGTTGCGTGAAGAACAGACGATTCCAGGGGCTGCTAGTCCCAGACACACAAACCGCCCATAGAGGGGCACAAGAGTCCGTGAACAGCTGTGAGCACAGACTTGGGAGAGCTGAAGCTCTGAAGGATTGCTGGGCGTGTAGCAAAGGAGAGTGATGTCGGTGAATAGAGACTTCACAAGAGAAAAAGCTGCAAAGGGCCGAGACTGAGGAGGAGAGACCACTGAGGGCCAGCCGCAAGCCCTTGTCCTGGAGACATCCATGGGTCCTGACAGCTGCTAAGAAGCTGCCCAGAGCTGTAAGCAGGAGCCAGAGCCAGGTGTCCTAACAAAGCTGGAGTTTGAACACTGACTGCTGGGGCTGGGCCACTGACACTCGGAGCCCAGAGCTGTAACACTAAGAGCAAAGGGGTCCTTACACCCCCAGCTTAGAGCTGCTGGCAGAATGAATGAAGGCAGTTGTCTCCAAACATGGTGACAGCCTCAGATGGGAAAGAGCAACCCTCTTCAGACACCTTGAGCACCAGGAAGTGTGTGGGACGCTGGTTTCCTCTACCGATAAGTCAGTTCTCCAAAGGACCAGTTGGGTGTCTTCTAATTCAGTTGTTTTGCTTGTAAATAGCATCAGATTCCACAGGCTGAGGGTTCAGTCCCCAAAACTGACCCATTCAGCACAGCCGAGGCTTCAAATCCATTGCCTGTAATTCCCAGCGAGAGACACTTCTGTATAGGCCCACTCACCACAGAATCATAAACAGTGATGATATCATTTTGTTGAAGCCATTCTGTTTGGGGCAGTTTGTAATAAAGCAACGTCTACAGCAGTCTGGTCACCAGAAACCCAAAGGTATGGCTAGCTAAAGATCCTGGCCTGCATGGCAGCTGGTCTAATGCCTTGAGCCAGGAACAGGGCGCTTCTTAATACACCTCCCAGGCAGTTACCTGGCTTAGGACATCATAAAACAAAACGAAGAAGCTGGGTGTGATGGGGCATGCCTGGGTCTCTAATACTGTCAACATTCACACACACACATTACAAATCTGAGGTCAGCCTGAGTTTCCTGAGGAGATTCTGTCAAAGAGAGAAGAGGAGGAGAGAAGAGACAGAAGAAGAAGAAAAAGAAAAAAAGAAGAAGAAGAAAAAGAAAAAAGAAAAAGAAAGGAAAGGAAAGAGATAAAAGAAGAGCAGGAAATGGAAGTGGCCTGACACCACGCGGACCAGAAAATACGCTCCTGCGCGTCTTAAACAGGACTTTGATGCTGTGCCCACGTGCCATACCTCTGTCATCTCTGTAGTTAGTGACTGTAAATAATTGGTGTTTATCCGTGATTGAAAAGAAAAACAGTTCTAAGTAAGTTCAGATGCTGTTCTGTGTTAATTATAAATATATGGGCTCCAGAGGAAGTGGGGGACAATACCCAGTTAGTCACCGTTACCAGGAATGTTCACCTCTTCTTGAGTTGTTGGCCAATGGGGTTCCACAAACCCCCAAGAATCACAAACTATTGCCAATACTCTTATTTACCCTCCAAAACATGAGAGTAATACCCTATTGAACAAATACATTGTATGAAACCTTCTAAAAAACAAGAACAAAAACAAAAGAATGTATGGGACTGGAGAGATGCCTTAGTGGTTAAGAGCACGTGTTGTTCTTGCAGAGAACCTGTGGTCAATTCTCAGCACCCACATGGCGGGTCACAACCTTCTGTAACTTCACTACCAGGGAATCCAAGACCCCCTTCGCATGCACCAGGCACACATGTGGTGCACCTACGTGTGTGCGGGTAAAAACACATTAAAAAAAAAAAAGATATGTATCAGACTTAGCAATAAAATCACGGTAGCTTCCTAAAGCCTAAATGGAAGGGAAATGACGACCAGAGAGAGATGTACTGTTGTGAGGATGGACCTTGGTTCATTTATGCCATACCGGATCTCTCAGGCACCAATGTCTCTAGTAATTGTGAGGCGGTTTTCACTTCATTTGCAAAGCGTGATAGCTTGCTTTCTTCCTTCTCTTTGATTAGATCTCTCTCTCCCTCCCCACCCCAGAAGCTTTGTTAGAATTTTTAGACCCAAGTTAAAGAGGGGTGATTGTCCTTGTCTTGCCCCTGTTTTAAAGAGGAATAATTCATGTTTCCCCATTAAGTGTAATTTTGACTTTTGGTTTTAAATAGGCTTTTTGTCATGTTAAAGAGGCAACCTTTTATTGCTTCTAGGGAGCATGTCAACGAAGAATCCCTTTGGGATTTATAGAAATTGCCGTATGTATTTCTACAATATTTTCCAGGAGTATTACCGGTTATGCTAACACTTGAGCTTTTAGGAGTGAAAAAACTAGAAATAGCAGCGAGTATGTGCCTTTTAAAGTTATATTAAAGGGAGGTGAGAGAGGATGCTGTGGTATAAAGGGTCAATGGGGACTAAAGGAACAGCAAGGGTTAAATGGGGTGGGAGGGCAGGGGGAGCAGGGAGCAGGGGAGGGGTAACTAACACTACAGGCCTTTGGAAAAGCTACATGGAAACCTACTGCTATAGAACAGTCCTAAAATAGATACAGACACATAAATAATAGAGTTTAAAGGGAGTCACCCTATAACAGGGTGGCGATGCCCCCACTAGACACCGCAGGCTGAAAGTTGAAGCCAGGAGTGGGCTATTCCTGTGGAGTTGTTGGCTAGTGAGGTCCCAAGGATTACAAGCTAGAGCCAATGCTTCGGTTACTTGACAGTAAAACCCTATTGCTGAAGACACCGTGTACTGAGTCATAGAACACAGACGAGCCAAGCTGCTACTCACCTGGAAACTTCATCCCTTCTAGTTAGCTTCCAGAGTGCTGGAAGAGTCTACACATACTACCGGAGGAGATGAGTAATCACCAGAATTACCCAGCTGGGAGCCCTTCAGGCCACACCAATGACTGGCTTGGCAAGACATGCCAACTGGTATAATAGTGATACAAACCTCACGGGAGTAATCAACCACTTTCTGACTTGATTTGTATTCTGTTCCTCATATCTGGCATTGATACCAGGACCCCAGACCTGTGGCTAGAGAGGCCCTAGGCCCTAAGGGAGAACCTGCTGCTGATTAAACTGAATCCTAATAACTTGTTGTTATACCTGGAGGTTAGTGCATGGCTCACCCCTCATCGGGACAGCTTCGTGCAGTAGATGGAGATTAACACAGAGACCCAGAACTGGTCAAGATGCAGAGAATAAGAGGTTACAGAATGCTTGTCCCTCAAGGGGACATCTCTATCACCCCCTCCCAAGGCATGGGGGTTATTGGGGGAGAAGGGGTGGATGAGTGTAAGAGTCAGCGGTGGTGGATGGATATAAAGAAATGGTGTTTCCCCCCCACAGCAGGGTAGCTGTGCATGTGAACTCAAGCCAGACAGATCCCAGCATGGAGTCGGGGGGGAGGCACGAAGTCCCAGCCTTAGCTAAGGAGCTATTGGCAACTGATAGCTGCTGGGAGAGGAGGGGTCAGTTTTCTTTAAGGGCCAGGCCCCCGGTAGGTTGACCACGGTCTAACAGAAGCCACACATCCAAGAGCATATGGGCAGTACCAACTGTACTTGATGGGTTAAAATGAAAAAAGAGGAAGGCACAAAGTCGGGTGGGTAGGGAGGCAGAGTAAATGGGGGGAATGGCAGAGGCATGAATATGACCAAAATACACTGTATGAAATTCTCAAAGAACTATTCAAAAGGGAGAAAAGAGGGCTGGGCGGTGGTGGTGGCGCACGCCTGTAATCCCAGCACTCGGGAGGCAGAGGCAGGCGGATCTCTGTGAGTTCGAGGCCAGCCTGGGCTACCAAGTGAGTTCCAGAAAAGGCGCAAAGCTACACAGAGAAACCCTGTCTCGAAGGAAAAAAAAAAAAAAAAAAGTAAGATGAATAGTAAAAAGAACTTTCAAAATAATCTTCAAGAAAAAAAATTTTTGTGTGGTGGGAGTATAAACCAGTACAACTTAAAACTTGTCCATCCATGCCACAGATCCAATAAAGCTGCGGCTGGAGAGGGGCTCAGCCATTAGTGGTTGAGGCCACAGCCAATGAAGTTGGGAGGTCGTAAAGTAAGAATAGTTTTTAGTTTCATATTTCTTTTTTTAATTTCTTTTAGATTTATTTATTTTTATATGTGGATATCCACTGGTTCCCATAGAGACCAGAAGAGGACATTGTATCCCCTGGAACTGGAGTTATACATGGCCGTGAACCACTATATGGGTGCTGGGAATCGAACCCAGGTCCTCTACAAAAGCAATAAGTGCTTTTAACCACTGGGTCATCTCTCCAGCCCCTAATTTCATCTTTCTTGTGCTTTTAAATCTCTATGTCCACAGAAATACATTATTTTCATAATTAAAATTTTGCCAAGGGCCATGCAAGGGGACCAGCAGGCGGCATTGGAACTCATGGGACACAGTGAGCCTCGGGGAGGCAAAGCTCTGAAGACAGCGTGTCCTGAGGACCTCATGCTGTCACTGAGCACAGTTCTGATTGTTGCTGTCATGGTCTTCACATCCCTCATCATCTTAGGTTTCTATGAAAACTCTCAGGAGGTTTCTAGCCCCTCACTGGTACTTACAATAATGGTGACTGACTTTTTCTAAGCATTGCTGATGGAGCAGAATAATGATTCAACCATCACCCTTAGAAAGAGTTTAGAGGGCTGGAGAGATGGCTCAGTGGTTAAGAACATGTGTTGTTCTTGCAGTGGACCTGAGTTCAATTCCCAGCACCCACATCAGGCAGCTTACAACTGCTTGTAACTCCAGATTCAGGCGATGGCCCTAATCTTAGATACATGCACATATATGGACAAACACACATGTACACATAAATAAGTAACAATAAAACATTTTTTAAAAAGAAGTATGAATAATTAAAAAAGAATTTAGATATACAGACTTGTTAGTAAGGTTAGATGAAGGTATTTTTGTAAATGACTTTGATGTAGAAAATCTTGGAGAACAATTTAAATTTAAATTAAAAGGTACACTTTTAATAGCTGAACAAGGGACTCATTGAGGTCAGGAAACAAAAGCAATGGCAGCCTGGCTACAGCTGGCTGATATACCTTTCTTGCTAGGATGGGCTGGTGATCAAGGGTGATGATTAATTCCTTGTACCCATTTCTGCCCTCAGCCTCCTGATGTAAAACACTGTTGAAGAATGGGTATGCACCCTGAGGATTTAAAATAGAGAAGACTGGTTGTTTTTCATTATAAAAGTTTAGGTTTGTGATTGTTTTAAGATTTCTTATAAGATTACCTTTTGAGGTAAATAATAAAATGATTGATCCTTTCTTTGTAATCGCAAAATGCAGCCTGTCAGCAAAAGAACTAGCCAAGAAAATACCTTGCTTGCTTCCACTCTGTTAATCTGTGACAAGTTGTTTGGATATGAATGTATGTGGGCTCTTGGGACAACTTATTTTTCACCTGTAATATGTAAAATGTTTAATCATGTAAGGGATAAGGAAAACATGCTGTGTTTTTTTTTTACTTGTATTCATTGTAATCATTCACTTAAAAATAGATTGTAAGCACATTGTAATGTTTATACTGTTTGAAAGATTTTGCTGGGGTACGTAAGCTGTAAGGGAAAAAATTGAGAATAGACAGAAGGGAACCATCAGGGGAGAAGAACAGAACAGAAAAGGAACAGAGTAGAACAAGCAACAGAAAGAATAATAAAATGAAGAAGTAAGCTTCGGCCCTCAGAAAAGCCCTTGTGTGTCTGTTTGTCTGTCCAGTAGTTCACCTGTTCCACATCTTTTCTTCAGTTTCTCTGACCTGCTGAAGGCTTGCCATTCATCAGCAGCCTAGGTGAGATGCTGATGGGTTGGAGGTGTGTGTATGTGTGTATGTGTGTGTGTGTGTGTGTGTGTGTGTGTGTGTGTGTTTCCCTTTTTTCACTAGCCCCAGAGAATAAAGTTTTACTCCCTCAGATAGAAAAGTCAAGTTGAGTGATTAGTTCACCAACTCCATGGCTCCCCCTCAGTCCTTGAGCTGCTGAAGGCTGGTCCTCACAACAAGCAATACTTTTTTTTTTTAAATTGCCAGGTGTCAGCGGTGGCGCACACCTTTAATCCCAGCACTCAGGAGGCAGAGCCAGGCGGATCTCTGTGAGTTCAAGGCCAGCCTGGTCTACAGAGTGAGTTCCAGGACAGCCAGGGCTACACAGAGACACCCTGTCTGGAAACAAAATAACACTACTTATCTACCAGAGTGGTTGGAATGAAGTCACAACAACAAAGCGACTGTGAATTAGGACTGTGAATTAGGACGGGGAATAACTGGTACTCCATGCGTGACTGGAAGAGGCAGGCGTTAGGTCACCCACTTTGGACAGATTGACAGTCACTAAAGCTGACCTAGGGTCACCAGCAACTCCGTTTTCATCTGTTCACCCACAGAAATAGAAAGTACGTGCACACACTCAGCAAAAACTCACACAAGAATCTAACACTTCCCATTGCAGCTTTACTGAGGTTATTCCAAATCAGAAATAACTCAAGTGCCTAGTAAAGATGATCAGGTCATTTTGGTGCATTAACAGCAGACTGTAGCAGGGCAGCTGTGGCACACACCTTTAATCCCAGCACCCGGGAAGCAGAGCCAGGCGGATCTCTGTGAGTTTGAGGCCAGCCTGGGCTACAGAGCGAGATCCAGGACAGGCTCCAAAGCTACACAGAGAAACCCTGTCTCAAAAAAGTAAAAACAAAAACAAACAAAAAAACAGTAGGCTGTAAACAGGAAGGGTGGATTATTAGTGTGTAGAACGGTATGAACGAATGTCACAGACACTGTGCTGTGACAAAGAAACCAGACATGAGACTGCGTACTGACGATTTGTGTGAAGTTTCCTAACGGGCAAACGTATTTGCTGGTGGGTGGAGTGCCTGGGTTAGTTCAATGCTCAGAAGCCACAGAGCAAAGAGAAAACCCTCCTGAAAGTTGTCCTCTGACCTCCATGTACGAGTCACAGTGAGCTTTCGAACATGAATGTGCACAAACACAAACATGCACAATCACACACACACACACACACACACACACACACACACACACACGCATGCAGACACACACAAAGTTTGATTTAATTAGAAAGAAATTATGGATGATGGTGATTATCTGGAGTATATGAACCTTAACCAATAGGGGGCACTAGTGAGTTTTCTAGGTCCTAGAGATGGAAGTAATGTGTTTAGTTTAGACAGCAGCTACTTGGGCAGATTAGGATTTGTGAGGGGCGGGAGAGATGGCTCAGTGGTTAAGAGTTCAATTCCCAGCACCCACATGACGATCCGACACTCTCATACAGAACACACAGGCAAAACACCAGTGCACATTAAATAAATAAACCTTTAAAACGATTAGGATTTGTGCACTTGTGCTGGGTGCATAGCTCACTGGCACAGCACTCCTCACTGACACTGCACTCCTCACTGGCACAGCAGTGACATCGGCACAGCACTCGCCACTGACACTGCACTCGCCACTGGCACTGCACTCACCACTGGCACTGCACTCACCACTGGCACTGCACTCGTCACTGGCACTGCACTCGTTACTGGCACAGGCTTGTCTAGCACGTGAAAGGCTCTAGTTTCAATCACCAGCATTTAAAAAAACGAAAACAAGAAGCTAAAAACAAGGATTGAAGTGGGATGGGGTCCCAGCACTGAGAGGGGGAAGGAGACATGGGGTCCCAACCCTAACAAGAAGCTTTTTGCAACTGGTATGGGCTGGCAAAGGGAAACTCAAATGGAGCGCCACTGGGCACGTCAACCTCACGCAAGCTCGTGCTCAGGAGTAGGTGGCCGACACAAAACGAACTCCATGATTTGTTATGGGGGGGCTTTTTGTTTCATTTTGACAATTTTTTGTCTTACTGTTTTTTTTGTGTTTTGATTGTGTGTGTGTGTGTGTGTGTGTGTGATTTGTTTTGAAAGAAAACAGGAAGCTGGATGGTAGGGAGGAGGGGAAGACCTGGGAGGAGTTGGAAGAGGGGGAAAAACATAACCAAAATATATTTTATAAAAAATTAAATAAAAACAAGCAAATAAAACCACTGGCAAGAACAGTAATAATGAGGGCTGGAGAGGTGGCTCAGCAGTTTGTAGTGTGTGCTGTTCTTTCGGAGGATGAGTTTGGGTCCCAACGCCCACACCCACACTGGGCAGCTCATGCTGCTTATAACTCTAGCCCCAGGAAATTCAACACTCTGATCTGCTCTCCGGGGCACCTGCACCCATGTTTTCATATCCACAGACACCGATGTGTACACACAATTAAAAATAAGAGCTTTGGGGGCCGGAGAGATGGCTCAGTGGTTAAGAGCGTTGGCTGCTCTTGCAGAGGACTCAGGTTTGGTTCCCAGCAACCACATGGTGATGGTGGCTCACAACCATCTGTAACTCCTGTCCCACGGGGTCTGATGTCCTCCTCTCTGGACACTGAATGCATGTGGTGCACAGACATACAAACACTTATACAATTAAATAGATAATAATAACGCAGAAGCCTTTAGTGACAAGGCTGGGAAGACCCGCCCTGCAGAGGACATCAGGCGGCATGGACTTCTTCTGCCCTTCCCCACTTTCCAGCCTCTGACACCCTCACACAGACATACATACACACAAGCAAAATACCAATGTACACAAAATACAGATAATAAATAAATAATTTTTAAAATAAATAAATGAATGAATGCATAAATAAATAATAAAATAAAAATCTATGGGGCCCGAGGAGCTGGCTCAGCCAGTAAGGAGTTTGCTGTGTCTGCATCCATGAGGACCTGATGCTCAGCACCAGGTGGAAGTGGAGCATCTAGGGGATAGGCAGGGGCGAACAGAACTTCTAGAGCTCATTTCCAGCCAGGTTCAGTGAGAGACCCTGCCTCAAAACAATGAGATAGAGAGCAATAGAATGGGGCACCCAACATCCAACACACCCATGTAGGTAGGTCCATGCCCACATACCAACACATACCACACACTCAAAAATCAAAAAGAAAAATTTCAAAAGATCCATGCACTCCATGGAACTTATTCTTAACACAACTAAAATTTTAAATCCTTTTATTGGGCAATTCTACCACCAGGAAATCGTGTTGATGAAGTAATTCTAGCTGAACTAGCTCTGTCCAGAGATATCCAATGTAACAATGAAACATTCTTGCAAACCATTAAAGGAAAACCTTATCCCACAAAGTGGGCCAGGTTAGAGACTTGACTAGCATCAGCTGTTCCGATGATAAACTCTTGTGATACATCACATATCTCCTGCAGTCTAGGCTGCATTGTGAGGATATGGCTCAGGGGCAGAACACTTGCCCAGCACAGGCAAAGCCCTGGGTGTGAGCCCCGCACCCCTGAAACAAACAAGTGAGTAAATTCATAAATGAATGTTTAGTGGCTCAAAATAAATGCTTATAATGTAAATTTGTGTTTAATAAACAGTAAGTTAAGGTTTAGGTTACAACTGTATGTATGTATATGTATCAGTCCAGTTGTGTGGAGATCAAAAGTGTATGAGAATGGGAAATCCAATATGGAAAAGAGACGCAATGCTGTTGTGCTGTTGGCCCTGGGAACACAAGGCATTCCTGCAAAGGTTTTGCACTCCCGTTCTTCCTAAGCATTAGAAGTGAGAGCTGCTGGAGCCGGCCTTGTAGTCTCTGACCGCCCAGGGTTCCTGGGGATGCGCTTTCTTGGGCTCAAGCCAACACGCTCGTTAGGATGTTTAATAGAAATTGCCTGACCTCCGTGGGTTAGGATTAGAGTATCCCATAGGAGCAGGGTTCTTAAACATCGAGAAAAGTCAGACTAATGCCTGTGTCTGCAAGGAAACCATTTCCTTCAAGACTCCTACACGATTTTCGGGGACCTGTGAACAAGGCTGACACAAGGCGGAGAACAGGCAAAGCTCTTCTGTTATGTATGTGGGAACTTAATGGGAAGTGGATCCGCTCACCCACTGCAGCTGGGGACTTACAGACCTGGTTTAAGGGATTGGGGAGAATGCTCAGCCTGTACGCTAATCCGTAATCTAAAAAGAATAGCTCTCTGAACAGATGAAAATAGGTTTCTTCTGTATCCCAGAATCTAATCAATATTTATATGTATAATTCAGCTATTATTTGGCTTAAAGGGGCTTATTGGGAAATGTTATCATTTTTACTATTTTCTACAGAGAAAATATTTTCCAGTTTCAAATAACCCTGTTTTTATGTTTAAAAAGAAAAAAAAGCTCAGCCTGTAAAAGGACTGACTGGTTGCTCTCGCAGAGAACGTGGATTTGGTTCCCAGCACCCACAAGGCAGCTCACCACTGTCTTAACTCCAATTCCAGGGGATCTAACACCCTTTTCTGACCTCCTGCATGGGTGCTGCATGCAGATGGTGTACATATACACACTCAGGAAAAACACAGGTATACATAAAAGACAAATATTAGACCTTTATAGACTGAATTTAACAGGAGGTATCTACGGGAAGAAGAATTGAATTTCTTTGTTGATAACAATTAGACTCTTGGAGAACAGACAGGAGTTGGTAGTGGGTTTGTTTACTTGGGGGTCAGTAGTCTGGAGGGGGATTTCTGGTGGATCACTCTTCCCTCCTTCATGGATATGAAACCGCCATAAAGAGGGGTGTATGGCTGTTTCAATGCCCAGAGGTATCTGTGTTAGAGCAGAGGTGCACTGAGCCTCTCTGTACAGGCTACTTCTCAAGTGTCTCCAGTTCAAAATGATTGTCCACCACTGTGTGACAATTTGTACTCCCCTTTACCTACAGAGGAAGATAATATTCTGAAGTTTTATCAACTCACCCCCCCCACCACCTACCCCCCCCCAGCCCTACCCACCCCCAGTTTTCCTGGTAGACCTCTCTCTTCACTCATGCTGGTTTGGGTTTTTGTTTGTTTAATTTTTTAGACAGTATCTCAGGCAACCCAGGCTGCCTCAGACTCACTCTGTAGCTGAGGATGACCTTGAACTTCTGATCCTTCTGCCTCTGCTTCCCAAAGGCCGGGATTGCAGGCCTGAGTCACACTTCTCTCCAGTGAACAGATGACACATCTGACTACCTAAAAAAGAATGGCATGAGACAGTTCAATGGCTTTTAAACTTCCAAAGTCTATGCCCTGGGGGCAATAGTCTGGCAATAAGGTGTGAGATGACCAGACAGAAGAGAATGGATGAAGGGCCGAAACTGTACCATTCCCTGAATACACTTGTCTTTAAGATAACACCCAAGGTCAGGGACAGAATCAGAAATCCCAGAAAAGTTTGCAGATGATCTGGGTGAAATTTAAGATGGAGGGGCTGGAGAGATGGCTCAGAGGTTAAGAGCACTGACTGCTCTTCCAGAAGTCCTGAGTTCAATTCCCAGCAACCACATGGTGGCTCACAACCATCTGTAATGAGGTCTGACGCCATCTTCTGTGTACATAAAAATAAATAAATCTTTAAAAAAAAAAAGAAAGAAAGAAAGAAAGAAAGAAAGAAAGAAAAGAAATTTAAGATGGAAAACGATCCCAGAGCAGAAACAGCTGGGTGATGTGCTCAGATCGGGGAGTCGGAGGCAGACCCCAAAGAGGCACTGGTAGTTCAGCCTGTAAGAGTCCCAAAGGTCTAGGGAGCCCCGCCTCACCACCTGTAGCGGTCTGGAATGACAGAGGACTTGGCCGTCCCCAGGAGTGTCACAGGCCCTGAGAGCCCTGTGGGATGAGAAATGCGGGGCTCCAGCAGGGATAATTTCAGGTGACTGGGCCTTGATGAGCAGGGAGAGGGATCTGTGAAGGGTTAGAAAATCCTACCAAGCAGAATGCACGGAAAGAGCTGGGACAGAAGGCCTAGGCAGCCCAGAAGAGGCTCCAAAGGGCAACTGACAGAATCTGGTGACTGTTATGGGCCCCCACAGGCTTATGTTTGGAAGGCTGGCTTCCAGCTTGCAGCGGCAGCTGTGGAGATTTTAGGAGGCCGAGCCTGGCTGATGGGAGGCTCACTAAAAGCAGGCCTTGGAAGCTGGTACCCTCACACTTATTCCAGCTTGCACTGTCTGCATACGGGTGTGTAGTCAGGGAAGCGCCTAAGCATCCATGGGAGCTGCTCACCCCACCCACCCCACCCACCCCGGCCACCCCACCCAACCCCGGCCACCCCACCCAACCCCGGCCACCCCACCCACCCCGGCCACCATGCACTGAAGTTCTGATGCCATTTTCCTATTCCATTGCTTGCCTCGGGTATTTTGTTCATAACAGGATGGAAGTAGGAACTGCGGAGACAAACCGGATAGGAAAAGTAACAGTGTGTGGTAGGGACCCTGGGAGCCGAGAAAAAGAAAAAGAATAGCCTTGCGGCTGAGCAAGGTCCTTGAATGGACACAAACGAGCATCTCTCTCCCGCAACCCACTCCTTAATAACCTCCCCAGAGCCCCTGAAGGAAAGGCAGGGAGCCACCGTGTGGTTTATTCTCGGCCAAAATGCTTCCACCAGACCTTACCACCCCAGCCAAGCGGCCCCCCCCCCTTCTTCATTATCATCCCACCAACAGCCAGTAAGTCTAAGTCGTCACCGTGGAAGACAATGAAACAAACACCGTCTGAAAAGCTCTGTTTCACGGTACCTGAGGCTTTTCCCCCTTGAACCGAGGGTCATCAGAGTCCATGCATGCGCGTTAAAGCTGTATTCCCGAAGAAGCCTTGGTGTCCGTCTCTTTGGTCAGAATCCCAAAAGGGGAGGGTCTTTGCAGAGATTGAAAAATAAAAACATACAAACAAATAAACAAAGGCTTTTAAGAAAGGCAACTTGTGAGGTGAGTTTGGGAGACACTGGGTTTTGAAATGTCTATGGGACAGTGCAGCTGTGGCTACCCAGCAGGTCGTGTCTCACAGACTGAGCTTTGTGGCTCGGGTCCATTCTGCAGAAGCAATATTCCACAGTGTCTTTATTGCATACACAGGTCTAGATACGACCCACATGGGATACTGTGCTGGCTTCTGCTGTTGACAACTGTCCACAACAAAAGCTAGAGCTACAAATACTGCTGTATATAATTTATATATAATAATTTGTAATTATAATAGATTAAAACTTTTTGAAGTTTTTTATTTTTTGGTTGTGAGCCTAGGCTTTAACGGCTGAGCCATCTCTCCAGCCCTTGAAGTTTTTTAGATGACTGAATTTTTTAAATTTTATTTTCACTTACACTTTTAGCTTTTTCTTTCTTTCTTTTTTTTTTTTCAGAGCTGAGGATGGAACCCAGGGCCTTCTGCTTGCTAGGCAAGCGCTCTACCACTGAGCTGAATCCCCAACCCCCACTTTTAGCTTTTATCATACATGATTTTTTTTAAATTTTTTTATTCATGTATATGTCTGTGTATCAGTATGTGCACATGTATGGGTATCCGCTGAGGCCAGAAGAGGGCATCAGGTTCTTTGGAGTTAGAGTTACAGGCAGTTGTGGGCCACATGACATGCATGCTGGGAATTGAACTCTGGGCCTCTGAAGGTGCTCTAACCACTGATCCAGCTTATAAGTGATATTTTGATACTTGCATTTTTATATCAAATGTCACTTGCATTTTTGCTTAATTACCCTATATAACTTTCAAATTACTTTGAAAGATAAAGGTTTTAAATAGTTAGAAGAAAAACAATATCTAAAGCATAAAAATAATTTAAAATTAAGGATTGCATATTTACCTTAATTTGTATGTCTTACTGCAAATATATGCAAAATCTGTATCCTTTAAAAACAATGACTTGACAGGCCACTCTGGCCAAGGAGGCAGGTAGCCTAACTGCAGACTGTCACCTCTCCTTCTGTTCCTCAAATCAAACTCTCCATCTCATCCCCAGCTTTGCAACAGAACACCTGCAGCACCCCCCATCTCCAGTGAACCTACAGATCTCCCCCTCTCCCTCCTTCCTCCAACTCTATCTCAGCCCCTAACTCCAGCATGCACTCCCTGGGAACCCACAGGCCACTCCTGCCAGAGTAGGCTAACAGCACATCTTCCCCTCTTCCTTCATTCCTCTAAGCCCAGTCCCCTAGTCTCATCCCCGGCTCTGTAGCAGACCTTCTGCTGTGGCCTCTCTTCACTATGTCCCATTCCCAGGGAACTAGCTAAGCAGATCCTGGTGGAACATCCTGCTCTCCTCCCTCTTGTGGAGCCCCTCCATTCCTAAGCCCTTCCCCATTCCTAAGTCTCAGGTCCCAATACAAGAAACACATTTTATCCAGAACCCCAGGGCTCACACCTATCAGGACTCCAGAAGAGTCCCTATAGATACCACACTCTCCTAAGAACCAGAGAGGAAGTAGAAACCAAGCAACCAAACACCCACCCAACAAAGACGGGAACTGGTTATCAGTACCTAGAATTACAGTCTTCCCAATCCCAGATGTGTAGACGACAGCATAAAAAACACAATCAAGACAGCCAGGACAACATGTCTCCACTACAGCCCAGCAGCCCTACCACAGCAGGCCCTGATAGTCCAACCCAGATGAAGCACAAGGAAAAGACCACAAAACAGCCTTTATGAAGATGACAGAGATCCTTAAAGAGGAAATGAGTAAATCCCTTAAAGAAATCTAGGAAGGGGCTGGAGAGCTGGCTCAGTAGTTAAGAGCATTGACTGCTCTTCCAGAGGACCCGGATTCAATTCTCAGCACCCACAAGGCAGCTCACAACTGTCTGTAACTCCAGTTCCAGAGGACCCTCACACAGACATACAAGCAGACAAAACACCAATGCACATAAAATAAAAATAAATAAATTATACATATATAAAAAAAGAAAGAAATATAGGAAATCTGAGCAGTGGTGGTGCACACCTTTAATCCTAGAACTCAGGAGGCAGAGGCAGGTGGATCTCTGTGAGTTTGAGGCCAGCCTGATCTACAGAGCTAGTCCAGGACAGGCTCCAAAGCTACAGAGAAACCCTGTCTCGGGGGAAAAAAAAGAAAGAAAGGAAGGAAGGAAGGAAGGAAGGAAGGACGTGCGCAGGCACACACACACACACACACACACACACACACACACACACACACACACCATCACAATCACCACCACTACCATCACCACCACCACCAACAAAATAACAGGAATCAATACAAAGAAAGTCTCAACAACACAAGAAAAATGGAAATAACCCTGAATCCTATCTGACCACCACAGATTAAAGCTGGATATCAACAACAGTCAAAACAACAGAAAGCCTACAAAGTCACAAAAACTGAACAACTCTCTACTAAATGAAAAATAAGTCAAGACAGAAATTAGACTTCCTAGAACTGACTGAAGCTGAATCCACAACATCCCCAAATATGCAGGACGCGATGGAAGCAGTGCTGAGGCAAGGTTGCAGCACTGAGTGGCTACACTGAAAAATGGTGAAGTCTCATAGCAGCCAGTAAGAGCACACCGGGAAGCTCCAGAACAAAAGAAGTCACACTCCAAAGAGTAGACAGCAAGAAATTATCAGACTCAGGGCTGAAATCAATAAAATAGAAACAAACAAAAATATACAAAGAATCAATGAAACAAAGAGTTGGTTCTTTGAGAAAAAGCAATAGAATTGACAAACCGTTTTCCCAATTAACTAAAAGGCAGAGAGAGAACATCCAAACAAACAAAATAAAAAATGAAAGGGGACATAATAGGAGACACCAAGGAAATCCAGAGACTTGTAAGGACATACTTTAAAAACCTGCACGCCACCTAATTAGAAAATTTTAAAAAGGGTAATATTCTTTATACATACCACTTACCAAAGTTAAATCAAGATTAGATGATCAATTTTTTTGTTTTGTTTTTTGTTTTTTTTGAGACAGGGTTTCTCTGTGTAGTTTTGGTGCCTGTCCTGGATCTTGCTCTGTACACCAGGCTGGCCTGGAACTCACAGAGATCCACCTGGCTCTGCCTCTCCAGTGCTGGGATTAAAGACGTGTACCACCACAGCCCTAGATGATCAATTTAAACAGACCTATAACCCCTAGTGAAATAGATGCAGTCATTAAAAGTCTCCCAACAAAAATAAGCCCAGGGTCAGATGGTTTTAGCACAGAATTCTACCAGACCTTCAAAGAAGAGTTAATACCAGTACTCCTAAAATTATTCCACAAATAGAAACAGAAGGAATATTGCCTAATTCATTCTATGAGGCCACAGTCACCCTGATACCCAAACAACATAAAGACTCAACAAAGAAAGATAATTACAAACCAATTTCCCTTATGGACATAGATGCAAAAATACTCAATAAAATACTTGCAAACTGAATCCAAGAACCCATCAAAAGGAGCATCCATCTTGATCAAGTAAGCTCCACTCCAGAGATACAGGAATGGTTCAACATATATAAATCAATACACGTAATCTGCCATAAAAACAAACTGAACGTCAAAAAACACATGATCATCTCATTAGATGCAAAATCCAACACCCCTTCATGATAAAAGTCCTGGAGGGATTAGTGATACAAGAGGCATACCTGAACACAATAAAGGCAGAAACACAACCATTCCACAGCCAACATCGATTTAAATGGAGAGAAACTCAAAGCGATTCCACTAAAATCAGGAACAAGACAAGGTTGTCCATTCTCTCCATGCCTATTCAGTATAGTACTTGAAGTCTTAGCTAGAGCAAAGAGAAAGCAAAGAGATCAAAGGGATACACACTGGGAAGGAAGAAGTCGAAGTATCTCTGTCAGCAGATGATAAGGTAGTGTACATAAATGACCCAAAAAATTCAAGCAGGAAACTCCTACAGCTGACAAACACCTTCTGTGAAGTGGCTGGATAAAAACTAACTCATAAAAATCAATAGCCTTCCTATATACAAATGACAAATGGTCTGAGAAAGAAATCAGAAAAATAACATCTTTCACAGCAGCCACAAATCATGTAAAATATCTTGGGGTATCTCTAACCAGGCAAGTGAAAGATTTGTGTGATAAAAAACTTCAAGTCCCTGAAGAAAGAAATTGAAGACGATGTCAGAAGATAAAAGGATCTCCCATGTCCATGGATCGGTAGGATTAATATAGTAAAAATGGCCGTCCTACCGAACACAATCTACAGATTCAATTCAATCACATCAAAATTCCAACACAGTTTTCCACAGATCTTGAAAGGACAATTTTCATCTTCATATTGTACACACACACACACACACACACCAAAATAGGTAAAGCAATCCTAAATAATAAAAGAACTGTTGGAGCCCTCACCATTTCAAGTTGTACTATAGGGCTATAGTAATAAAAAAAAAAATAGCTTGTTATTGGCATAAAAACAAGTACATTGGTTAATGGAATGAAATTGAAGACCCAGACATAATCTACACACCCATGGACCCTGATTTTTATAAAGAGGCCAGAAATCCACACTGGAAAAAAGACAGCTTCTTCAGCAAATGGTGCCAGTCACACTGGATGGCTGTATGTAGAAAAAAGCAATCAAGGCCTTGCCTTCTTGTGGGTGGGAGTGGGGGGGTGGAAAGGGGAGGCTAGGGGGGAGAGAGGAGGGGGATCTTTAATTGGTGTGTAAAATGAATGAAAAAATTTTTCTTAATAGAAAAAAAGGGGGGGAAGCAAGCAAATAGATCCATTTTGTCACCTTGCAAAAAAGTCAAGTCCAAGTTGGATCAAAGACATCATCATAAAACCAGATACACTGAACCTGATAGAAGAGAAAGCGGGGAATAGCCTTGAACTCATTGGCACAGGAAAAGACTTTCTGAACAGAATGCCATTAGTGCAGTCACTAAGATCAACAAATAATACATAGGCCCTCATGAAACTGAGAAGCATCTGCATGGCAAAGGCCGCCATGATTCAGACAAAGCAGCAGCCTACAGAGCAGGAAAAGATTTTCACCAGCTACACACATGGTTGAGGGCTAATATCCAAAATATATAACAAACTCAAGAAACCAGACATCAAGAAAATAAATAAACCAGTGAAAAACTGGGGTACAGATCTAAACAGACAAGTCTCAATAGAGGAAACGTGAATGGCAAAGAGACACTTAAAGAAATGTTCAACATCCTTAGCCACAGGGGAAATGCAAATCCAAACGCCTTTGAGATGTCTTCTTACACCCGTTTGAATGATTAAGCTCAACAAATCAAGAGACAGCTTGTGCTGGCAGGGATGTGAAGTGAGCAGAACACTCCTCCACTGCTGGCGGTAGCACACACTCTAGCAGCCACTATGGAAATCAGTGTGGAGGCTCCTCACTGATGAGAATTGATCGACCTCCACATCCAGCTACGCCACTCTTGGGCATATACCCAAAGGATGCCTTACCACAGAGACACCTGCTCAACCATGTTCACTGCTGCTCTGTTCAGATTAGCCAGAAACTGGAAACAACCCAGAAGTCCTTCAACAGAAGAGTGGATAAAGAAAATGTGGTACATTTCCACAACGGAGTACTACTCAACCATTTAAAAAATGACATGAAATTTGCAAGCAAATGGATGGAACTAGGGAAAAAAAATCATCCTGAGTCAGGTAACCCAGCCCAGAAAGAGGAATATGATCAGTGCCCTGTTTAGCCATCATCAGGGAAGCTTCCTCCTGCAGCAGATGGGAACGAATATAGAGACCCAAAAAGAGACATCACACAGAGAGTGAGAGACCTTGGAACACTCATCACCAAATGGGGTGTCTCCATCAATCCCTCCCCTCAGGGCTCAGGGAACCCTGCAGAAGAGGAAGCAGGAGAAGTGTAAGAGCCAGAGGCTGGAGGACACCAAGGAAACAAGGCCTTCCAAATCAACACGAGCAAAGCTCACATGAGCTCAGAGACTGAAGCACCATGCACAGGGCCTGCACAGGTCTGCACCAGGTCCTTGCATAAATATTATGGCTTCCATTTAGTGTTTTTATCAGATTCCTGAGTGTGTGAGTGAGTGGGTCTCTGCTTCTTGTGCCTTCTCTTGGGTTTGTCTCCTTCACTTGGTTAGTCTTGTCCAACTCCAATGTGATGATTTTGTTTTATCTTGTATTTGATTTGGTTATTTATTTTTTTTGAATGAACGAATGAATGAAAACCTAGGCTCTAGCGTAAAGGTTAACAACTGTCATTTATACCTGCTGGGAGAGGGAAAAATCATTTTTTTCCAATAGAGTGACACTGGCTATATCAACCACCCCAGGACAGGCCTCATGTTCAGGAGTAGTTGACCAACATATAATGGATGCCACAGTTTTGTGTGTGTGCTTTTATGGCTATAGTTTGATGTTTGGTTTGGTTTGGTTTTGGGGTATGGTTTTATTTTGTTTTCTTGGTTTTATTGTTGTTTTGTTTTTTGAGAAAGAACAAAGTTGGATGGGCAAGGAGAGGGAGAGAATCTGGAAGGATTTCAGGGAGGGAAAAACAGAATCATACTCTATTTAAATTTAAATTTTGTTTTAAGTAATAAAAAACATAAAAAATAGAAACAAGGACTGTAGCCAGGCCTTGTGGCACATGCTTGTAATTCTAGTTCATGTGAGCCGAAGGCAGGAGGATCAGGAGTTCAAGGCCACTCTCAGCTACACAGCAAGTTTGAAGTCAGTCTGGGCAACAATAGAGCCTGCCTCACAATGAAACAAAATTAATTTCCCCTTTGTGTGGGGCTGGAGTTCCACCACTTGCTGGACCTCCAACTTTTATATGGCGAGTAACAACGCAATTGTTGGTAACGACAAAGTTTGTGAGGACTCTGCTCATATGAAGGACGGAAGTCCCCAGGGGTGAAAACATGGCAATTTATGAATTACATGTCTTTATTATAGAACGTACCCACTCACATCAGCCTAACCATAGATGACATAGGAAAGATGAATAACTAATTCTGTTTTCTTTGATTTTTTTGCTGCTAGGTTATTATGATTTTATTTATTTATTGCTTTATTGTGACAATAAATACATTAAAGAGAAATGATAGAATTCTTGGTCTATGAGATGGGTGTCATGGAGCCCAGGGCAGCCTTAAAGTCACTATGAAACTGAGGACGACCTCCTGTTTCCATCTCCCCAGTTCTGGGAGTACAAGTCACCACACACCCAGCCCGGGGACGTAGAACTTCAACAAAACTGCTTGTCACATTGATTTGTAACTTTCAACTGTCCAGACACATAGGGTAGTCCTGGCTGGGACCTTCATTCATGTGGCTTCTTCCCTGTTGACCACACAGGAGGTCAGGTGTGCTTCAGGATTTCCCATGGTAATCATTCCAGAAGCCATTTGAGTGAAGGAGGTGGTTTGCTGTCAGACCCCCGGTTCCTGATGTGGTAAAGGTGGTCTGGTTTGGAATGAGTTATAATGAGGCGTGTAATAAGATCGAAGCACTCCTGAGAGGCTTCCTTCCCTTCTTCTAAGAGAAGACCATGGAAAGAGGTTCTTGTTCTCTTATGGATGTTGCCAAGGCCGCCATGTTGCTCAGCTCCTGGGGACATGGTTATACCAGCACTCTGGCCTCAATACCTGAAATGCTGGTAGACTTGTTGATGTGCAAAAGTTCAAAGCTGGGTGTGGCATCATACACCTTTGATCTCAGCACTCTGGAAGGCAGAGACAGACAGATCTATGAATTTGAAGTCAGCCTGGTTTACACAATGCATGAGTTCCAGGCCAGCCAAGGTTCCACAACGAGACCCTGTCTCAGAACAGCTCAAATCCAGGCCTGAAAGAAGTGTGTCAGTACATAAATTATATGTGCATGGAAGAGGTACACTAAAGGGTTGGGAGTGTGGTTCAGTGGTTAAGCACCACAAAGGAGAGACAGCTCCAAAGCCAGCCCTCCTCTGTCACACTGCATTGGCCAGTAGTGAGAGTTAATTTTATACAAATTTGACTTGATCACAGAACCCAGGTATTAGTCAAACATTCTAGATGTTTCTGTAAGGTTTGGGTGTGGTTTTTGCTTTTGAAACAGAACAGGACTTACAGAGCACTGCAGGCCCCTTCTGATACTTCTGTCTGTCCAGAGCTCACCTCTCCTCACTGCTGTGTGAACCCCTGCTGACCTCCTCCTCTCAGCGGTCCTTGCCACTTAGAGGCTCTCTCTCTGGTTTTTCCAGACAGGGTTTCACTGTGTGGCCCTGGCTTTCCTGGAACTCACTCTAGCCCAGGCTGGCCTCAAACTCACAGAAATCCACCTGCCCCTGCCTCCCGAGTGCTGGGATTAAAGTGTAAGCCACCACTGGCAGGCTCCTCTTTTTCAAATTTATTTTATTTGTGTATATGCCATGTGAGTGCAGGTGCCCATGGATACCAGCAGAGGGCATCAGATCCCTTGGAGTGGAAGTTACAGGTTGTGAGCTGGGATATCAGGAACCTATTTCTAGTACTGTGGAGGAACAGCAGGCGCTCTTGCCTTGCTTCCTGTCTTCCTTGTTAACAACTTAATAGATTTCAGCTCATGCATATGTTTGTCTAGCATGCGTTGTTAGCCCTTTATATGTTTTATAAATATATATGCATGCAAGGTCTATATACATAGTTATATGTGCATACATAGTTTGATATCCTAACATAAATACAATAATAGTACATGTGTTTTTCATCCTTACTGTGAAATATTTGATACATGAAAATAAATAGATACACATATAAATTATAAGGCACAATAACAAGAGTGCCATGTGGCTGCACACTATACTCTGAGGCTCCTGTGGACTGCCCTCATCATGTCCTCTTCCTCAGCTGCAAGCTCCCACGGTCCTGACTTTGGTGTGTATTGTTTCCTTACACAGAATTAAGTTTGTTCTTACCTTTGCTGGTTTTCTCCTCCAAACAAGATTCATCTTTTGTTTTGGCATTCGGGGACAGACTCTCACTATGCTCTTCAGACTGGCCTCAAACTTGTGATCCCCCTGCCCCAGGCTCCCAAGCACTGGCCTGAAGGCACGAGCCATTATACCTGGCCAAGAATGTTTTGCGTTTGTTTGTCTGTTTTTGTTTTCTTTTGATAGTGGGGACTGAACCCGGGGCCTTCCACATCCAAGGCAAGTGTTCTGCCACTTGGCTACACCCCCGGCTCAAAATACTGGCTTTTTAAAAGCCAGCTTCAGGGGCTGGAGAGATGGCTCAGGGGTCAAGAGCACTGGCTTCTCCTGCAGAGGACTCAAGTTTAGTTCCCAGCACCCACGTCAGGTGTAACACAACAAAGCCGGTACCTGCAGCTTCAGGAGACCCAGGAATCTTCTGGTCTCTTCAGGCACTACACACAAGTGAACATTACTACCCCTCCATACACACACACACACATAATTAGAATAAAATCCTTAAAATTAAAAAAAAAAATCAGTGTCAGGGTTTTGGGATATAGCTCCGTGGTAGCATGTATAAGGCCCTGGGTTCAATCTCCAGTACTGCTGGGGAAAAAAAAGAACATGATTGTACATGCCTATAATTCTACCACTTGGGAGGTGGAGGCAAGATCAGGAGTTCAAAGCCAGTTTTAGCTACACAGGGGGCTTGGGGCCAGCCTGGGCTACATGAAATGCTGTTTCAAACATCTGTATTTACACAGAGAGATAAAATACGTGTAGAGATAGAGACAGCCATCTCCAGCTATCAAAGTACAGCTGTAGTTAGTTACACCCTCAGAGTCAGGAGGCTAACACAGGTCCCTCACTGCAATCCAATCCCCAGAGGTTATTCAGCCTTCCCAGTTATCCCAGGGTCACATGATACACTTGGTCCTTTTAAAAAAGACTGAAACTCTATTTTATTTATTTGTATGTGTATGTGGTGGGTGTGTGCTCATGTCAGACTACATGGTGAGGTCGGGACAACTTAGAGGGGCCAGGAGTCCCTGGAATCGAATTCACATCATTAGGTTCTTTTACCCACTGAGCCATCTCCCCAGACTCTCTACAGTAAAATTTATGTTACTCAAAAATATGTTGAACAAGAATATGTAATAATAAACTGAAGGTGTGATATAGCAGTAATTCTCTATCCCTCTCTCTCCCTCTCTCTCTCTCTCTCTCTCCCATCCCATTGTATTTGTCCTTCTCATGGTGATGAAATTCCTTGCATCACATGACTGCATGAGAATTCCTTGCATCACGTGACTGCCTGGGTTGCTTGAAGCTGGGCACATTGGCATGAATTTGTAGTCCCAGCTGAAACAGGAAGATCATTTGAGTTCAGAACTTTGAGGCCATCCTGATGACATACTGAGACCCATTTGTAAACCGAGTACTCACACTATTTATTGGGATATAAATATTGGAATTCTCAATTTCATACTGTCAGACTGCAGTGGACACCCGAAACTATAGAAAGCCAAACTACTTATAAATGGGTTTACTGTATTTAGAAATTGTTAGGAAGAATGAAGTTGTAATGGATTAAGGTGGATCCTAAGTCCAATAAATATAATGTCCTTATAAAAAGACCAAGGAGGGCACAGGGATACAGGGAGAATGTTGTGACAATGAGATAGACTGAAATGCCACGTCTGCATGCCAAGGAACTTCAGGGGCCATTGGCAGCCATGGACAGAAGCCAAGAAGACAGAGGAGATCCTCCTTACAGGCTTCAGAGGCATGGTCCTGACCCCACCTTGATTTCAGATCGTCAGCCTCCAGAATAATAAGAGAATAAATGTCTGCCCCTAAAAGCCACCCAGTCTGAGCAATCTGAGGGTAGTAAAGGTGTTGCTAGGAAACATGCTGTAGACAGTTACACAGTTGCATCAACATGTACCTCCATGCTTATCTCTGCATAGTGAATCCACGCTGCATCCCCCCTACTGCGGTAGCAGAACTGACTCGTTTTCTCTTCCCCACAAACTTGGCTCTCATTATTTGGCCATCCCCCCAAGAGGTAGCAGTTTCCACCATATGCTCCCTCATACAGCCAGCCTGCATCACCCTGCCCATGTTCTGGCAGACAGACACACGCCTCACCTCCACCACTCTGAGTCCGGCGAGCACCTGTGTGGGTTCCTTTTCGACTGGCTCTGCCTCTAATAACACATGCTGGACTGGGCTGCCCTGCATTGATTTTAACGTTATGTAAGCAGTATGTGTTGCCCATTCCCTCCTGTGATCTGAATCTGGATCACTCAGCACCATGTTTATGAACTTCACTCAGACAGATGCCTGTAACTGTAGCTCACCCATCTGAACGACGTAGTATTTCCTGATGTGAAACTGCCACGGTGGAAAGATGTTGCATCGTCCGGCTGTGACATCCACGGACCTGTCTCCTGGTGCAGAGCAGTTTTTCTAGGACATGTCCCCAGGGATGGCTTCGATGCCTCGGAGGGTGTGCATCATCACATCAGGCCCTGCCAAAATGTTTCCCTAAACACTCCATTTGTCCCTCCTGGTTCTCGAACCCGAAGAACAGCTCCTGTTGTTCCATATCTCAGCGACGATGCATTCAGACCTTTAAAATGTTGCCTGTCCGATGGGACAGAAGAATAGCTAAACTTGATTTTATTTGTAGTGCCCACCCTTCCCAGGAGCTGAGCAGCCCTCAAAGTGTTGACTGGCTCATTATTGGGTTTGCTGTTTTCAAAAACTGCCTGATGATATCTCTCCTTAAAGATATTTTTAAATTTTTTTATTATTTTATGTATGGTTTTTGTTTTGTCTGCATGTATGTCTGTGTACTGTGTGCTTGCCTGGTGCCTGTGGAGGCCAGAAGAGGGTATTGGATCCCCTGGAACTGGGATGGACAGTTGTGAACCACCATGTTGGTCCTGGGAATTGAACCCTGGTCCTCTGGAAGAGCAGCCACTGCTCTTGACTGCTGAACCATCTCTCCAGCCCCTACTTTAAAAATCTTTTGTTAAGCTAAGCCCTTTATACTGGAATTTAAAAATTGAACGATTACTATAAATCTTAACATGCTATTTAACACACTACTAACATTTGAAATATATGTATCAATTTGGTGTCATTTAGTGAAAGTATATCATATATTTTAAGTATATCATTTGATACTCATTTAAACTAGTATGTCATGAATATGATTACTTAATCTGTAAATATGGTTTCCTTTTCCTGATCCTGTGCCACTAGGACTGACTCGTGTTAACAGAGGTAGTGAGGAAGAATAGCCTCACTCCAAGAGGATGCTTCATTACTTTTTAAAAGATTGATGTGGGGCTGGAGAGATGGCTCAGCTATTAAGAGCACTGGCTACGGGCGGGTGGTGGTGCTGCCTTTGATCCCAGCACTCGGGAGGCAGAGGCAGGTGGATCTCTTGTGAGTTCGGAGACCAGCCTGGTCTACAGAGTGAGTTCCAGGATAGCCAGGGCTGTTACACAAAGAAACCCTGTCTTGAAAAAAAAAAAAAAAAAAAGAGCTCTGTAAACATGGGAGATTTCGAAAAATTTTTATTCTAAGGAACATTCATGGTTTTCAGTAAAGTCTATTCGTGTGTGTGTGTGTGTGTGTGTGTGTGTGTGTGTGTGTGTGTGTGTGTGTTTATTTTTTAAGACAGGGTCTATCTAAGTAGCTCTGGCTGTCCTAGAACTCACAGTGTAGAACAGGCTGACCTTGAACTCAGAGATCTGCTTGCCTGTGCCTCCCAAGTGCTAGAATTAAAGAGATGGGCTACTATGCCCAGCTGCATGTATATGCTTTTGTGTGTGTGTGCCTGAGTGTATGCATATGTGACATGTGCATGCAGGGGCTGGAAGATGTCAGAAGAGGCGTCAGATCTCTTGGACTTAGAGCTGGTTGTGAGCTTCTCAGAACCAAATCTGGTTCTTCCACAAGAGCAGCAAGTACCCCAGACACTGAGTCACTTCTCCAGCCTGGAGTCCATTCCTTTGCTCGCTACCTGCTTGTGTGACTGCTACCTTTAACTACCACCTTTCTCTTCTCAAGAAGCAGCTTGAAGAAGTTCTTTCCAACATTGATTTTGAGAGAGACTAGTTCAGTTCTGCACTTGGGTTGGTCTGAGCTGCATTGGCTAGTGTGCATTTCTCATCACCTCACAGTTGGTCACTACTGATTATTGCTGTGGGTCATCTTCCCGGTGAAGAGTTTCCAACTTCCTCTTAAAATTATTTGTATTTTTGTTTTTTTAAAGACAAGGTCCCACCTTGAAGCTCTGGCTGATCTGGAACTCACTCTGTAGACTAGGCTGGCCTCTCACTCACAAGTCTGCCTACCTCTGCCTCCCATGGGCTAGTTTTCAATTTCTTTAAGGGCCCAGTCTTCTGTATGGCAGACTGCTGGCTGTCCATCAAGATCCATTTTCTCCTTCCTGCATTGTTACACACAGCAATAATGTAGGCTGTTGCACATGGCAGCCCTGTTAGGCTAACCGACGTAGCCATTGGTGACTACCTTGCCAACGAAATGGTAGCAAAAATCAGTGCACCATATTTCCAACCATGTCTTAAGACACTGGACCCCACAAATCTTCCTCTCGCTTTCCAGCTGGAAGTCATAAGTGAGCATGTGAAGTCAGACACCCCCACTGTTCGGGATTAGTGTCTGAAAGGCCCTGGCTTGTTCCAGCAGTTCAGCTTCTGCCCTCGTGGAACCCACATCCTGAGTCCCCTAACCCCTCCCACACATGCCTCTGAATGTTCTCAGGAGATGAAAATCCCATTATCAACACCCCATCCACACCAGGTGCCTAAGCCTGGAGGTTTTCTTGAACTCCTTCAGGGCTTTTTCTTTCCTTTTTTTTTTTTTTTTTCTCCCGTTCCTTTCTTAGAATTTTCCCAAGATAGCCATGGAGGTGTTGGGTGGGAGTCGGCCTTGATTCCCTCCTCCCACCTAACTTCCTTCAGTGACTAAGACAACTTCAAAATCGAAGCTGCCCTGCTAGGATGACCTCCCAAAGTGGGTAAGTCAGCATTCTGCCCTTTCCTCACTGAGGGCTCTTTCAGGGACATATTCTCCAGCCTGCGAGCCCAGAAAAATGTAGGGCACGTTGGCTGATGGTGGCAGGCTGGACCGGAGATGAGATACAAACTGAACTTTTGCCAATATTCTTAAAAGTGTGAAACTAACTCTTATGGTGATAGTGTACCACAGATCAGTTTGGTCAGACTATGGCCCTTGAAATAAAAACGCAAACATTCCTAAAGGCAGGGCTAAAGAAAAGCCTCCAAGCCTGGGGCCATTCCCAGAGCCATTTGCCGTTTCCTTCCTTGCTGTACACAGCGGAAGTCCTGAGTCCAGCTGAGGACCAAGTATCCTAGGTGGTGATGAGCAGCGCGACCACATGACTGGCTAGTCATCTGCTTCCATCCCTGCCCCGAGGAGCCCGTGGTGGGAACGGAGCAGATGTATTGCTACTCACCTTGTGACGTTATCTGAGAGCATGTCTATACTGGACCGCCTCGCATAACTCGGTCAGAGGGGCCCAGCCTCCTCAGAAGCCAGCACTGTCCCTCAAGGACCCTCCCGAGTGGCTGGTCAGCCCTTTTATTACCACTGCGCTGCTTCGGAGCAGGGTGCTGTCTGCAGACCCTCAGGCATTCCTCAGTCTCTCTCAAACTATACGCTTTCCACTCTGTTTAAATGAAACTCTGGGTCTCCCTGAAAGCTGGGGCCTCAACTAAGGAGTTCCATTCTGTTAGTTTTTGAGATGAGTCATTCTGTAGCCCAGGTTGGATTCAAACTTGTGACAATCCTCTCCCCAAAACCTCCCAAGTGTTTGATTACAGGCACAGGACACCATGACCGGCTCCTAATACTGCTTCTCTTTGTTCATTTTGGTGAACATGAGGATGGAAGGTTTTGGAAACAGCTGTTATTTTCTTGCCAGGATTTATTTACATGTTAATTAACTAGGTTCTTTCAAGACAGGGCTTCTTTGTATAGCCCTGGCTGTCCTGGAACTCACAATGTAGACCAGGCTGGCCTCAAACTGAGATCCTCCCGGCCTCTGCCTCCTGAGTGCTGGGATTAAAGATATACACCACCACTGCTCAGATTATTTACATGTTTTAGAGCCCAAACATGTCTATTGGCTGCACAGGGCCTGTCGATCTGAATCCCTAGTGCCACCCACGAGAATCATATGATCTTAGAAAGCAGAAATGCCAACCATGTTGGCACATGCTTGTAACCCCAACATGTATGTAGCAGGGGACCTATAAGTTTGCCAGTAGCCTGGGCTGCACAGAGAAAAACCTGGTCTCAAAAATGGAAAAAAATAAAATTTCACTCTAAAACGTTTTAAAAGAGAACTTTCTCCCCAGCATCAAAAGTTTTTCTCCAACATTTACACAATAATTTATTCTTTTATTAAAAGTTTGGAAGTTATCACTAAATACATACATACTTACTTTAGAAAATACAAAATGTATAAAAAAGAAGTCACTCATAATTCTGCTCCTGATCAGTTAACTACTGCAAGCATACACTGAGCCTCAGCCCACACATACTTCTAGTCACACACCAGCCTCAAAGAAATACGATATTCTTTAAAGATACTCAAAAAAAGAATACTCAAGCAGTATTCTTAAAGGTTTCTTTACACAGTAGCTTCCTACAACTCCTCCATTTCCCCACTTCCTCTGATTCAGACAGAGAGTAGAGGGAGCAGAACAAGGCAAGGCGAAGGGCGGCTCATCTCCAGATGCCTCCTCTACTCCTCATGCTGCTGGGGCCGGGATGCCCACTCTTCTTCCGTGCAGGCTTTTCAGTCTTAGGGGCTGAAGCAAGGCGTCGAGGGACGGCCTGGGAGGGGATCTGAGAATTGAGGGGAAAGCCATCATCATATACCCTCACTTCCCAACCCCACAGAGAAAGCGCCCAGTGTGAAGTGGCCCCGACCAGTGAGCACAAGGGAAGGAAGTGTGTGTGCTAGAAAGTGGGGGGCCAGGTGGGGTACCGGGGCCAGCCAGGGAGTGTGGAGTGCTGAGGGACCAGTAGACAAGAGGCCTGCTCTCCCCTGGTCCCTGCTGATTTTCCCTCACCTCTTTCCGGGAGATCTCACCCAAGCGGGAGTCTGTGTTTCTTCTGGGGACAAGCTCCCCTTGGCTGTCAGTCCTGCCACACAGATCAAGGGTGTGAGCGAAGATGTGGGGGGTAACCCCCAATTCCACACAGATCTGTACACAAACTGAAATGCTCGCCATTTCCTCTCTTAAGAGTGTGAGTCTGGGAGAGGCTCAGATGGGAGAGGACTCATCCTACGAACGGGAGGCCAGAGCCTCAATATCTAGCTTACAAAGAGAACTGAGACGAGAACGGAGCTGGAGACTGTTGGAGGAGACTCAATGTAAGCTAACGAGTCACTCTGGACCCCAGTTTCTTAAACTGTGGTACAACTGGAAACCAGAAAAGGTTTCTGAACAAGGCACAACCAAATATTAACTCAAAATCAAGCCCAAAATGAGTGCAAGGTGTTTCTGTATGGTGTACTATGGGACTCCACTGCAGCCTTGGTTCCGAACACACAGCACCCAAGTTTTACACTTCGTCTACCATTACCACACATGACCACTGCCTGAAACACCTCGGCTCTGACTGCTGCACATTGTGAATCGCAGTGTGCTTACTGTCCATAGGAAGTTTTCTGCTCTCATAGGAACAACAGTTTAATTATAGAAAATAAGGACTGTGTTTGGGCATGGGTGCATCTGGGTGCATCCAGGTGTACATGCACGCGTGAGCATGCCTGTGGAGGCAGAGGACAGACAGCCTTCAGGGTTGCTACTCAGGAGCTGTCCACCTTAGTCTTTTTTGTCTTTTTGAAACAGGGTCTCACTGTGTGGCTGGCCTCAAACTCACAGAGATCCACCTGCCTCAACATCCCAAGTGCTGGGATTAAAGGTGTGGGCCACTCTCTGGCTAATTTCATTTTTTGAGGGAGGGTCTTTTATTGGTCTAAGGCTCAATGATTTGGCCTAGCTGGCTGCAGGCCAGTGAGCCCCAGGGTATTTCAAGTGTGTGCTACCATGCCTGGTTTTTCTGTGAGTTCAGGTTCACTCTTGGCTTGTCACTGAATCGCAAGCACTTTCCCACAGGAGCTCTCTCCACCCTGTCAATCCTCATCAAGTATCGAATTAGCATGTCTCCGGGTGGTAGTCACAGGGTTGCTTTGAAATTGTTTGAGTTCATGACTTAAGTTTCATTACAAAAAAAAAAAATCAAGGCAAGCATGTTCACACATGTCCCTTCAATCCCAGCACTTGGAAGGCAGAGAGAGGCAGGTCGGTCTCCGAGTTTGATGCTAGCCTTACCTATACAGTGAGTCCCAGGCCAGCCAGGGCTGCAGAGTGAGACACTGTCTCAAAAATAGATAATAAACAAACAAATAATAAATAAACAAATAAGCAAATTTCCTTATGGTTTACTATGAATAAATGTTTGGTTTGTTTTATTAAAAAAGTTCCCAGGTAAAAAGGGCCACAGGTGGAAAACGTTTTAGAAGCCCTTCACTAAATAAGCAAAACTCCTGGGATTCTGAGTTTTGAGCTTCTGGGGAGAGAGGAAAGAAAGCTGAGGTACAGGGACATGGGTAAGAGTTTAAGGAGAAAATCAGTAGACATTTCTGCCAAGAGATGGGAAAATTGTGACTCCACATTTCATCCCTCATTCCTCTGTGTGTCCCCCACACCCAGTGGATATACTAGGCCTGACCATCTCCTAATCCAAATTCCTCCTTTGGCTCCTCCTCTTCCCTCCCAGGCTCATACCCGCCATGTTCCAGCCTCTTCAGGTACAGCAGCAGGTCCTCGGCAGGCAGAGCGCCCCAACCCCGAGCCTGGTACAGCCGTAGCAGCTCAGACACCTCCATCAGCTGCCTTGGGGAGCTGAGCCTATCTGTGCCTGAGAGATAAGCTGACACCATTACTCAAGGGCTCCTCTCCCGGCGTTCATCCCATTTCCCTAGGAACAGTCCAAAGAAAAGAGTCCCGAGAATTTCCTTTTCTTTCCCTGGCAAACCCTGGCCTGCTTACCTCTCTCTGGGGAGCCAGTGCTGAGACCACTGCCTTGTAAATGGGATGAGGGAAGCTCGTGGACCCTGAAAAGACTAGACGCCATGGCCAAGGGAACTTTGGTTTTGTGGACAGGAGGTGGGAGGCGTGGCACCTGAGGTGTTTCCTCCCAAGATGAGACAGCCCGAGAACCTAGCAGCAGGAGAGATGTAATAGTGAACATGGGATAAGCCTGGGCACAGCTCGGCTCACAGACAGCAGCTCCGAGGCCCTAGGTTCAATCTCCAGCACAAATAAAACTGGGCATGGTGGCACACACCTGTACTCTCAGGACCTGGGAAGTAAAGGCAGAGTGATCAGGTCACCTCTGACTATGTGAGATCAGGTCTCAGAAAGAAAAATGACAATCCTTTCCCTCAATAAAAATGTTCTATGTCCTGGGTACTATGTAATAAAAAAATAGTAAGTAAGTATGATATTCCAGTGATCACAATGTACTATAGCATAACTGTCTGGGCATTTAAATGAGTACTTTTAAGTTTAACTATATTAATTTAGCTGTTATTAATACATTATAAAGTACCAGAAGGAACTGTTTCTAACACTACCAGGTAAAATTATATATATATATATTTTTGTATATATATAAAAATTAATTTAGAAATGGAATCCAAATTTAAGCCAGGCACTGTGACTCACTCCTGGAGACCCAGTATTTGGGAGACCAAGAAAGGCCACCTGCTGAGTTCAACCTGATGTACATACACAGCAAAGTTGAGGCCAGTCTGGACTACAGAATGAGATCCTGCTACAGAAAACATACAAACAACAACAACAACACAAGAAACAGAATCCAAATTCACATAAATGTACATAAAACCTCTCTACAGAAAACTACTGTGACCTCGTTTCTAATTCAGATTTGTTTTATATGTGAAGACAGGTAAGTCTTTAGCAGTTAATGGAGCAGAGTCGAGTCCTACCCCACGCTCCTACTTCATCCTAGATTGCCAACCCCCCTCTTCTCGGCCCAGCCCCAATCCTCTTCAGAGTTGGGACTCACCAGACTTAGGGGCCAACAGGTCGGCAGGGGGGTTTTCATTGCTCTGAGGTGCTGTCTCCAGCAGCTGGGGAAAGAAGACAGGAGGCTCCCCTAGAAAACTGTAGAAAGAAACCTGGGGTCTGAGGGAACAGAGGTGACTGAGGCAGGGTCAACGGCCTCAGTCCCGGGAGAGTTATGGACTAAGAGTGACATAAACTAACAGCTGGGAGAAACAACTGCTCCTGAGGAGGCAGGAGGGGCTGAGAGACAGCTCAGTGACAGAGTGCATACTGAGCAAGCACAGGGACGGACCTGAGTTCAATTCCCAACATCGGCATAAACGCCAGCACAAGTGGGAAAGGGTGGTACAGGCCTTCAACCCCAGCACTGGGAGGCAGGGGGATCACTGTGAGTTTGAGGCTGGCCTGATCTACACAGGAAGTCACACATCTTCAACCCCAGTGCTGGGAGGCAGGGGGATCGCTGTGAGTTTGAGGCTGGCCTGATCTACACAGGAAGTCACAGGCCAGCCAGGGTTACATAGTAAGGTCCTGTCATTTTTTTTTTCCCCTAGTTTTTCTGAGACAGAGTTTCTCTGTGTAACAGCCATGGCTGGCTGTCCTGGAATTCACTTTGTAGACCAGGCTGGCCTTGTACTCACAGAGATCCACCTGCCTCTGTCTTCCAAGTACTGGGATTAAACCACCATGCCAGGTTGAGACCATCTTTTAAAAAAAAAATCCAGGTGCGGTGTGGGGTGGGGCCACTTTGCACTCAGCACTTAGGAGGAAGGGGACAGGGAGACAGGTGAGTCCTGGGGGCTTGCTGGCCAGTCACTCCAGCCAATGAGTAAACTCTAAGTTCAGTCAGAGACACTGTCTCAAAAAAATAGGGTTGGGATCTACAGAATAAAACTGCTAACACCGACTTCTGGCTCACACACTTCATGAGCACGCACACAGACACACACACACACACACACACACACACACACACACGCCACATACAGGCACACATACCTACACACAAAGGCAAGGAAGCCAGTCGGGCACAGTGACAAGCCTGTGAACCCACACTTGGGAGGCTGAGGCAGGAGGAACAAGTGTTGGGATCAGATCCTAATTGAGAGCAAATGAGTCGGTAGATAAGAAAAATGGAGTTCTTGGTAGAATCTCTCTTACCTGCTGCAAAAAATTCTTAAGGCCTTCGAGCTGAGAAGCAGGTGGCAGCCCTGGTTTTAGGGGGCCATCACCATCAGACCCAGGGTCTTCCTCAGGAAATGGTCGTTCTGGTCTATGGTCAGCAGTGAAGGTCTCCAGTTCAGAGAAGGGTCCATCTGTAAAAGGAGACAGGTACCTTGTACGTATGTGTTGTATGGAAGAAGTCTCTCCATAAATGAACCCACCAAACGCTCCCAAAGGAAAGGCACCGGTAAACAGAAGAGTTGGGGCTGGAGAGATGGCTCAGTAGTAAGAGCACTTATTGTTTTTTCCAGGGGACCCAAGTTCAACTCTTAGCACCCATACGGCAGCTCCCAACGGGCTGTAATTCCAGTTTCAGGGGATCTAACACCCTCTTCTGGGCCCCACAGGCGCTGCATACATGTGGTCCAGAGACATATAGACAGGCAAAACACCCATACACATATTTTTTTAATCTTAAAACAAATAAATGTAGGAAGGCCACCACAGCTAGGAGGAGATGACACTAGAGCAAGAAGCTGGAGAGGGAGGAAGGGAAGCTGTCTGGAGATCAGACAGCTGAATTTTAAGACAGACTGCAGACAGAAGCAGAAAGTTGTGTCACTTACACTCCACACAGGTTTACCATCAACTCCTTAAAGACACATTCGTCACAGGGACGGGGAGGTAGCCAACAGAGACTGCTTGAAACACTGGCCTTGATCCCAGCACCACAGACTGGGTGTGACAGCACACTCCTATGGTCTCAGCATTGGAGAATCAGAGTTCAAGGTCATATGTGGATATGACAGTGAATCCAAGGCAAACCCCACCTCCTTTTTTTGGTGGGCTTGCAAGATGGCTCAGCCAATAAAGGCACTTGCTGCCAAGCCTGATGACCTGAGTTTGATTCCTGGAACCCACATGATATAAAGAACAGATCAACTCCCGTAGCTCCACATAAATACCATGGTATGCATGTGCCTACACATATACAGATGCAGGTAAGTAATGTAAAAAGAAAAATTACTGTTTGTGTGTGCAAACGCAGAGAAGGACTGCCTTGCTCCCTTTGGACAGAGTCTCTCACTGAACCTGGGGCTACAAGCCCCAGTGGTCTGCGACCCTGCTGAGTGACAATGGGGCCCATGGGCCCATAGGGAGTGGCACTATTAGGAAGTACGGCCCTGTTGGAGGAAGTGAGTCACTGGGGTTGGGCTTTAAGGTCTCAGATGCTCAAGCCAGGCCCAGTGTCTCATTCTCATTCTCTTCCTACCTCAAAGGCCTGGACTGGATTGTAGTTCATTCCAGGTATAGTCAAACTGGCAACTGAGAAGAGCCATAGAAGAGCCATCCATCACAACCCCCCCCCCCCCCCGCCTTGTCAAAAGCTGCGGTTATCAGTGATGTCACCACTCTGCTTTCTCATGGATGCTAAGGTCTGGACTCAGGCCCCAGGGCTCACACAGCAAGCTCTTACACCAGCCAGGCCAACTCTTTCCTCTCTGTGTGCTGGGGACTGAACCTAGCACCTCGGATGAGAGGCAAGCAAGCTGCCACTGAGCTACAGCTCCAGACATGGCCTTGAACTCTTTACCCTCCTGCCTCCACCTTCCAAGTGCTGGGACTACAGGTATGAGTCACTACTTCTAGATCTACTCTTTTTTTTTTTTTCCTCTTCCCTTTTTTGATAGGGTTTCATCTATGCCAGGCTGGCTTCATTCACTGTGTATTTATAGCTAGTTTAGTGGTTAAGAGCATTCGCTGCTCTTCAATAGGACCTGGGTTCAGTTCCCAGGATTAGCGTGATGGCTTCCAACCATCTGTAACTCCAGATTCAGGGGATCAGATGCCCTCTTCTGGTCTCCACAGGTACTAGGCATGCATATGGTGCATATATATTCATATAGGCAAAACACTCATACACATAAAATAATAAAAATAATCCTAAAACCACCTTACTATATAGCTGAGGATGGCCTTGAACTTCTGACCTTTTTGTCTCCACCTAGTGAGTACTAGTATATGCCACCAGGTCATTTATGCAGTGCTGAGGGTTGAACCCAGGGCTTCACGCATGCTAGGCAAGCAATCCATTGACAACTAGGCTACAAACCTCAGCACAGTCTCCACTCTAAATTCACACTAGACTGAGATGTTTGAACTACAAAGAAAGTCAACCATCAACAGATAAGTACCACCCATCACTTGGAGTCTTTAAACTGGACCTAAGGAACTATTAAGTGTCAAGAGCCTAGGCTAGAGTCAGTGTCATGACTGGTCAAGGCCACAAATAAGCCAAGGTCATAAGGAACAGGAACCACTAGTGTGAGAGAGTGACAGGGAATGGTAGTCTTTTACAGAGAGAAGCAAGGGTGTAGAGCCAGACAGTCAGGAGAAGGGCATTCCTAGAGAGAGGTAACACTGCCACTGTTCCTGACGTCACCCGCTTTGGACTCCAGTTCTCAGTAAGTCCATGTACTTCTATGTGTCCTCTTCCCTTTCCTGAATGAGTTTCATGATCGGTAAGACATCAGAAGGAAGCTAGGTAAGGAAGCCGTTCATGCACATAAGGGAACCCCAGTGGCTTCTGGCCGGTTACCTGAGGGTGGAGCCACGTCAGGTTTGGGCTCCAGGGACTGGAAGGAGTTCTGGTTCTGGAAAGGGGGTCCCAGCAGGAGGCTAAGATCTGGGGAGGTGCTACAGAGAACGGAAGGTGCTCCAGGCAGGTCATCCCTCACTTCTCGGCTTTGCTGCAACACAGGCTTCAGGGCCACAGCCACTGGAGGCACTGCCCAGATCCTCCTGTCCCCCTTCTCTGGCTCCAGAGGCCCGGGGCTAGAGGGCTCAGCAGGAGGAGCCTGGCCAGGAGAGAGAAAGCAAGCAAGCTCACAGCCCCATGGGCTCAAACACAAGTCTTAGTACAGGCATTTGAATATGATTACAAGCTACCGGAATTCCCTTCAAGGAGACTGGGTGGCACCGAATTTCCATCAAAGTTAAAACTGATTATTTTCCATATTACAATTCTACTTCCAGAAATTTTATAGATAACTTATACAATTACATGTATTTTAGTATTTCTTGTAACACTATAGATATAAAATATAGAAAACCATTTCCGTAGCCAGGAATAAGCACTTGATCACATCCAAAGTTATACAGCCATAGGCAGAGGGTGGCATCTAGGGGAGAGGGTTGAGGGAGGAGGAGAGATGTTCAAGACCCCAGCTCACGGCTGCCTCTGGGGAAGGGACCTGGACATGGAGAGCTGGGTCCTGGGACAGGATGGAGGTTACTTTTTACTGTACACTTTTTATTTCAGAGCTTAGACTTTCTTGTTTGCTTTGACCACATACATGTTACTAACTAGCCAATATCACATGTGACATTCTAGCCAATAATCACACCGTAAACAAAAGGAGGAGAAGCCAACAGAAGAAAGACTTAGAAGAAGGGTCCCTGCTTTAGTGGAGGGCAGGACTCAGCAACAACGCGTGCGTGCGTGCATGTGTCTCACACTTGACTGTAGTTCTTTGTTGTTGTTGCTAGTTTTTTTTTTTTATTTGTTTTGTTTTGCTTTTGCTTTGAGACAGGGCCTCACGTAGCCCAGGCTTATCCTGAATTCACTTTAAAGTTGAGGATAACTTTGAGTGTCTAACCTTCTGCCTCCACAAGCAATCATGCCCAGCTATTTTTTTTACATGGGTTTTGGGGATGAAATCAGATCCTCATGCTTATAAAGCCCTTACTGATAGTTATCTCCCTAGCCTTAGCAACAACTTACTGTCGTAATTAATTCAGCCATTAGTCCACCAGACTGATATCACATACTCATTCATTCATTCATTCATGACTTAGTACTGGAATCACAGCGCTATGCCCAATGGGCAGGGGCCAGTATGGTGAGCTATGGCCATGGAAAACGGTTTATTTCGGCAGAACAGCTGTTCTCTGGGGCAATGCCTACCTGGAGGTTGGGAGGCAGGAGTGTGGCGCTGAGCAGCTGGCTGACCTCGTCCCAGTGGGCCTGCAGCATGGCCTGGAGCTTTTCTACCAGCTCCACCCGCTGCTCCTCCAGCTGCTGGGTGCCACTCTTCAGGTCCCGCACTCGAGCGTGCTCCCTTGCCAGTCTGAAGAAAAGAGAGCAGCTGAGGAGCTGGCTCAGGTGGGAACCTGTCTGCTTGCTGCAGAAGCCAGAGGCCCAGAGTTAGGACCCCCACATAAGGGCCGGGTGTGGCAGCACACGTGGGGCTCCAGTGTGGGCAATCCCTAGAGACCCAGGGATCAATGGCTAGACAGTCCAGCCAAACTGGTGAGTTCCAAGTTCAGTGTCTCAAAACTAAGGTGAAGGAGACATCTGATTGACCTCTGGCCCACACTCACCCAAAGGAACAAATCCATACTCCCCCATACACACATTAAAGAGGGGACTTAGGGAGTTTAAAGGAACAGAGGCTGAGAAGTTATGAAGGACTGAGATACACTGGATGAGGCCCGATCTTCTGAGAGGCCGCTCTTTGCCATCCCCAGTCCGGGCTCTTCCCACTGAAAGAGGAACCCAGGCCAGTACCTGAGCTCGTAGTCCTGAAGCACCTGCTGCTGCCGCTCCTCCAGGTCAGCCATTTCCACCTTGAACTGAGCCAGCTGGGTGGCCAGTTCCTGCTGGTGCTGCCCACTGAGTTCCTGCAGCTGCTTCCTAGAAGACCCAGGTGAGAGAGAGAGGCAGACTATAGACAGGAGATACCACCAGGGGGCTGGAGAGGTGGCTCAGTGTTTAAGAGTGTGCCACGTGCTGCTCTTGCAGAGGACCTGAGTTCGGTTCCTAGCACCCACATTGGGCAGCTAACAACTGCTTGTAACTCCAGTTCCATGGATCCCACTCCCTGTCTGGCCTCCACAGGCGTCTGTACTCATCTCACATACCTAAACACACATGCGTCTACATGCAATTAAAAATAAAGTCTTTTTTTTTTTTTTTTTTGGTTTTTTCGAGACAGGGTTTCTCTGTAGCTTTGGAGGGTGTCCTGGAACTCACTTTGTAGACCAGGCTGGCCTCCAACTCACAGAGATCCACATGCCTCTGCCTCCCGAGTGCTGGGATTACAGGTGTGCGCCACCACTGCCCGGCCCAATAAAGTCATTTTTAAACAAAAAGATGTGGTCAGTAAGAGAAAGACAGACTGTGTGTAGGTAAGGGACGATGTGGGGAGCCAGACCAACCCAAGACTTTCTCAAGAGGCCCAGGAAAAGGACAAAGGGAGTTTAGTTCTGTGTCCTTGTCCCGAAGTGGGCTTGGTGAGGCCAGTCTAGGGCTGGAGCCAGTGTCTCCTCAGAGAGTCAAGGTTGTAGTTTCTGGAGACCTGACTTTTCCCCCTGAGCTGTGGTTATCAATCCCTAGGCAGCTGTGTCTGAGCAATCCTGTGTTCTTTGCCAATATTGTCTGACTTAACTCAATGCTGACCTTGGTCACACCACTCCCCCCACAAATAGTATATAAGATATTGTACTTTTTTGTGTGTGTGAGACAGGCTTTCTCTGTGATCTTGGAACTTGCTCTGTAGCCCAGGCTGGCCTCAAACTCAGAGATCTGCCTGCCTCTGCCTCCTGAGTGCTGGGATTAAAGGCGTGCGCCACCACCGCCGCCACCACCACCCAGTGATGCTGTATTTCTTAAACTTGAGACAGAAACTCACTACCTAGCCAAGACTCATCTCAAACTTGCAATCCTCCTGCCTCAGCCACCCAAGATGGGATTCACAGGACTGTAATCCATGTCCAGTTGAAAATGACACAATGGGCCAGGCGGTGGTGGCAAACGCCTTTAAGCCCAGCACTCAGGAGGCAGAGACAAGCAGATTTCTGTGAGTTCAAGGCCAGTCTGGTCTACAGAGTGAGACCCTGTCTCAAAAAAGAAAAAGAAAAAACACAAACAGGAAAAAAAAAAAAAGAAGCCTTCCAGAAAACATGGATGAGGGATGGGGTGAGAGAAGGCTGGGATAGGGAGGAGGCTCCTCACAGACAGCAGCTGTGAAGAAACTTAGCACAGCATGGTCCTGCCCCTTCAGTGCTGGCTGAAGGCTACGCCTTATGGGGGAGAAATCTCGGGGGCCTCTCCATGGCACTTCCCCGAACTCTCCCAGGAGGGACTCAGATGGTCGCGGATGGGGCTCACACTGGAAGAGGGGGGAGGCGTGAGCACATGGGCTAGAAGCTAATTACACTTGCAGCTGCCAGAGAAAGGCTTTCTGTGAGCCCAGTACCTGTGGTGGTCCCTCAGGGAGGCGGCCTGCCGCAGGCTGCTCTCTTGAGCTTCGGCCAGGCGCTCGGTCACCCGCTGCTCCAGCTGTACAGCCAGCTCAGACTCCATCTGGATCCGCTGGCTCTCGTACCGGGCCTGGAGTGAAGGAAGAGGGGACTGACTGCAGCCCAATTCTGTGCGAGCTCAGTCTTCTAAGTGGTGGGAAATGTAACAAGACCACGTTAAGGATGAAGAACAAGAAGTTTGCCTCAGAGAGCAACACGGGTTCCCTTTGTTTAGTGAACTGTGAGACACATCATGAATGCACACAAATGTAAAAATGGCTTTGGACAGAAAAAATAAGATTATTAACCTAAGGAAATGTAGAGCAATCTGCATTATGTGTCTGAGATAACACATGGATTACCTCTACCTGAAGCCAGGAGGTAGGCATTCAGTCAGTCAGTCACCTACAACTGCCATTTCCATTCCCCCCCTCACACTCCCCTCCTTCACAGGCATCTATCTGATGGCTACTTCACTTGCAAAGAGCTCAGTTCCAGTCCCACAGTGGCTCTCTCTCCATTCATGTCTCTCTCTTTTTTTTTTTTTTTGGTTTTTTTCTGAGACAGGGTTTCTCTGTAGCTTCGCACCTTCCCTGGCCTCAAAATCACAGAGATCCGCCTGCCCCTGCCTCCCGAGTGCTGGGATTAAAGGTATGCACCACCACCACCCTCATTTATGTCTTTTATGATGTCACTGCAACTCCTGACTGACCCGAGGGCCAAAGCTCTGTCTAGAGGATTTTCTCTGCAGGGCCTCTCTGTTCTCATTCTGAGTTTTGGCTGACGGCTCTGCCTCCAACTGCCCTTCAGTCCCACCCTCCCTTCTCTTTTCGACTGTCTGTGACATTCCAGCCAGATTATTCTAAGTGTATATAATAAGCTTTTCCCTCCAGGCACGGTTTTACTACATTTCTTAATTCCCAAATCTTTCATTTAACCTGAACTTTTTTCCAAGTTTTTAAGCCCATATACTCAAGCCAGGTATGGTGGCTCATGCCTCAACTCCAGCACTTGGTATCTGAGGCAGTAGGCTGAGGCAGCCAACCTCCACAAATCAAGACCTTGTCTACAAAAATAAAACAAAAATCCCCACGTACCCCCGAACTTCCTAGCTGCTTCTGTGCACACTAGACTTCCCGCGCCAGTGCACCTCTCCCTGCCGCAGCGCCTGAGCTGTGGCCCCCGAGGGCCACTCTTGTCTCCGCTTGTTGACTGCCTCTGACCGGTCTCTTCATTCTACTTTTTAATTTGCCCTCAGAAACGCATGACTGGCCCTTAGCACCCATTGTACACATTAAAAGAGGCCCACGATGGTCAGAACAGAGTCCTCCCAGTCAGGGCTCCTCAAATCAGGTTTCCCCATGATCGAAACACAGTTCTCTCCACTGATCCAGGGATCAGCAAACTCAATTAGTCCCCAAACTGCTGGCTTTTGGTTTATTTTTGTTTGGTTTTTCGAGACAGGGTTTCTCTGTGTAGTTTTTTGGATGCCTTTCCTGGATCTCACTCTGTAGCCCAGGCTGGCCTCGAACTCACAGAGATCCGCCTGTCTCTGCCTCCGAGTGCTGGGATTAAAGGCGTGCACCACTGCCGCTTGGCTTCTGCCTGCTTCTGGTAATGAAGTCCGACCAGGCATAGCCATCCCCACCTATTTACGTACTATCCAGTTACTTGGTGTTATAACAGTAGAGTAGTTACAACTGGGAGCACACTACCCAGAGTCAAAATATTTACTCCCTGGTCCTTGGCAGGTTTACCAAGCCCCACTTTAGTAGAGGTCAGAGTCTAACTACTGTGAAGTTAAGGATTCAATGCACTAGTTAGACAAACAGTTGTTTTTGATTGCATATGGATTTCGTCTGCACGTGTGTCTGGGCACCATGTTGGTGCCTGGTCCAGAGGCCAGAAAAGGGCATTGGATCCCTTAGAACTAGAGTTAAACATGGCTGTCAGCTGCCAGGTGGGTGCTGGAAAGTGAACCTGGGTCCCTTGGAAAAGCAGCCAAGCCGTCTCTCTAGCCTCAGAAAGGAGTTTTGGCTGTTGTTTTAACCAGTGCTGGGGATTGAACCCAGGGCCTCACACATGCTGAGTAGGTGCTCTACCACTGAGCTATATCCTAGTCTACATTTTACATCTGGAGACAGGATTTCACTAAGTTAGCTAAGCCATCCTTGAATTCACATTCACACTGCAACCCAGGCTGGGCTAGAACTTGAGATCTTCCTGCCTCAGCCTTCCAAGTAGCTGAAATTACTGAAACATGTTTTTCATTCGAATTGTATCTGACAGTGTTTGGTACTACTGTGTGCCAGGTTCTGGGCTGTTTCAGGAATTCCCCAACGCTGAGGTGTTAGAAGTTACTAAAGCAGTGACAATTGGATCCATTAGACGCTCCAGCAGATACAAATACTGGCACACAACCCTGATAACCTGGGTTCAATCCCAAAAACTCAAGAGGAAGGAAAAAGCTGTTCTCTGACCTCTACACACGTGTCTGGTACATATTCACACATATACACATCCATACACACACATACATATATACCACATGTATAACAATAAGTAAAATTTTTAAACGATAAATGAAGTGAGGGCTAGAGAGATAGTTCAGCAGTCTAGGGGATCAAGGGTCAATTCCCAGCACCCACACAGCAGCTCACAGCTGTCTATAACTCCAGTTCCAGGGCTTCTAACATCCTCACACAGAAATACATGCAGGGAAAACACCAACGAACATAAAATAAAAATAAATGTAAGATAAATAACAGCTGGGCAGTGGTGGTGCACGCCTTTAATTCCAGTACCCGGGAGGCAGAGCCAGGCAGATCTCTGTGAGTTCGAGGCCAGCCTGGGCTACCAAGTGAGCTCCAGAAAAGGCGCAAAGCTACACAGAGAAACCTGTCTCGAAAAACAAAAAACAAAAAACAAACAAACAAAAAAGGATAAATAACAATACAAAGCAGACCATTACCAATTGGAGTCAGGTCTCACAGAAGCTTTCAACTGCTCAGTCATTGAACGTAGTGAATGGGTCTCAGTCAGTGCACTCGGTGAGTGGGTTCCTACTGTCTCTTTAAGAGCAGTGTAAGGGGAGGCTGAGGTCGGGATGTACTTCATGAGAACAGTATAAGGTATCTCAGATTTAAACTAGTGTAGTCTAAAAGTAACAGTAAGCCAAACCACATTGTGGGAAACTGTCCTTCTGTGAGGAATAGGGGAGTTTAAGACAGAATAGTACCAAATTAAACAGTGGGAAGTCCCAAATACCTGAGATGGGCAAGTTTCCCTCAATTCCCAGAAGTCACTGTATGTGCTCAGACCTGCTCTCTCAAGCACAGACGACCCCTAAGAACCTCACTGCTCACCTGGACCAAGCTCATCTCCAACTGCAGTGCGTCTCTCTCTCTCCGGACTGTGTCCAGCTCCCCTTGCAGCCGCCGCACCTCAGACTGCAGCAGTACCAGCTGCTGCTGGGCTTCCCGGGCTGCCTGGGCCTCCCTCTGGCTGGTCCCCTAAGAAGAATATCCGCTCTCAGGGCGTGCCTCACCTCCTAAGTCCTGGTCACTGATTCCAAGTCACACTCCATCTCTGCCTCCTCCCACTCGCCCTGTTTCCTCTTTAACGTCCCTCTCTGGCCTGCCATGTATCTGTCGCCCCCAGACCTTCACACCGGTTCCCAACTCCTGACTTCCAGGTATAAATTCATCCTGCTCCATCCTTGTTCCCCAGTAACCTCCAGATTCTGACCTCATCCTGTCAGTAACTCGTTCCCAACCTACGTTTCCATTTCCCAACTCTACCTTCTCTCTTTCCAGCTGAGCCTGGCTTTCCTCTCGCAGAGCCTGAAGGCGGTCCTTCAGCTGGTGCTCCTGCTGGGTCCAGGCCTGCCTTTCTTCCTCTAGAGCAACTTGAAGGGCCTCCAGCTTGCGGCGCTCATTGAGCTGCCCAGCCCTAGCCTCATCCCGCTCTTGCTGGAGGGCCCGGCCCTGCTGCTGCTCCACTTCCAACCTCAGAGTCAGCGCTTGCCTCTCTTCTTCCTAAAGCCCCAGGAGAAAGCCGACTTCTTTAGTACGCCCTCCAGAGACCGGCAACCTGGCAAACCACCGAAACTGTGTGAGCGCAGAAAATCCTGTCACTGAAAACACGGCAGCTGACTAGCTCAAAGGCTATAATGCAGTGGGTAAGAACTCCACCCCACTGCTCCACAGAGGGAATGCACGCCTGGTACTGTGAACCCAGCGGAAGCCCAAGGCTTGACGGTTATAAGTCCTGGGGATGGGGGTTGGAGAGATGGCTTAGTGGCTAAGAGCATCGGCCGCTCTTCCAGAGGATCCAGGTTCAGTCACCAGGATCCACTCGGTGGCTCACAACTGTCTTTAACTCCAATTCCAGGAGTTCTGAAGCCTTCTCCTGGCCTCTGTGAGTACCAGGCATGCAATGATACACAGGCATACCTGCAGACAAAACAACCATACACATAAAATAAAAATTTAAAATTCATGTTTAAACACGTATGTTTGTGGTGCCCTCAACCTTGGCCAGAGAGGGTTCATTCTGCTATGGGCAGCACTCAATTTGGAAACGCAGGACTGGTGAGTATTGCAAATCAGTGACTACTGAGTGCGGGGCTCTGAATGGGGCATCTACATCTATGTCAACCCTTCCCAAGGCTCAGGAATGTCATGCAGGGGACAGGGAGGAGTGCCGTGAGATGTCGAGCATGACAGGACAATTGTACTCAAGAACAGCAGCTGTGGTGACCTGCATGAGATCTGTGTGTGATCAAGCCAACAAGATCAGTCATCAGCTGAAAAGATTGCACCAACTGGACTAAGTGGGTCACCCCAAAGAAAAGGAGACACATGAAGGCCCTCTGGGGGAGTGGAAGGATTTGGGGTCTATTTATCAAGACACATTGTTTAAATTACAAGATTAGTAAAGAATAAATAAAAGACATTCTACTTTAAAAGCAGATATACCTTGCCTCCTTGCCAAGTGAGGATGCCACAAGAAGTTACCTGCCTGCAAGCCAGAAACAACCCACCCAGCACACTGCTCCTGGCTGGTAGCCTTCTGAACTTGACTTACATAATAGCCCTGCAGTGCGATGCTTCTTCACACTAAGAGACTGAGTACCCTAACACAGGCTGTGGAAGGGAGCTGGAAGACCTCATGGTGCTTTAAAGGAAATACAAGGTCAAATGAAGACGTAACATACTGAGGGCTGTGGATGTGGGATAAAAACACCCTGCTTCTTATCAAACCTTCAATACAATTTTAATTTTTTTTAAGACAGAGGCTTTTTTTTTGAGCTGAGGATCGAACCCAGGGCCTTGCACTTGCTAGGCAAGCACTCTACCACTGAGCTAAATCCCCAACCCTAAGACAGAGTCTTATATAGCTCTGGCTGTCCTGAAACTATGTAGACTAGGCTGACCTTGAACCCACAGAGATCTGCTTGCCTCTGCCTCGAAAGTACTGTGCCTGGCTGATAATTTTTTAAATAAAAATAATAAGCATATGAAACTTTCCCAGAGTTAGGTAGATCTGGATTCAAATCTCAGCCTGAATCCTATTTTTCATATTTGTTTCTTATGTGGTTTCTGAGTCAGAGTCTGGCTCTATAGTCCAGGCTGAGTTTGAACTCATGATTCTCTTGCTTCCCAGATGTTGTGATTACAGGGGTATGCCACCATGCCCAGTATTCTGCGTGTCTTAGACACGCATCATTATCTGTAAAAGGAAGATAATCACATTGTTTGCCTTATGAGGTTGAAAGTAAAAGCAGTGTATATAAAGCATTTAGCAGGTCTGGTACCTAGCAAGTACTTAACAAACAGCTATCACCATCATCATCCAAAAAAAAAAAAAAAAATTCCAGCCTACTCAGGAGCTGGTCATGTGGCTCCACCACGTGGAGACACTGTCAGATGGAGTTAAGACCACAAATATCAAATGCATGTAGCAAGTATGTGTCATGAAAGCAACAAGTTCCAAGCCTGGCTACTAACTCACGTAGGTATCCGCGTAACAATCACTTCAGCTCTAGGAATCCCGAATGAGTTCCATCCTACACTGCTTTGTTGAATCAAAACCTCTAGGGATAAGAGACTGAGGGTGTAGCTCAATGGGAGAACTCTTGTCTAGACATGTAAGGCTCTAAGATTCTAGGGTGCTCTAGCTTTTACAAGTAGGGGAAGGGTTCTAAGAAAAATGTGTGTGTGTGTGTGTGTGTGTGTGTGTGTGTGTGTGTGTTTGGAGACAGAGTCTCATTATGTAGTAGTTCTGGCTGGCCTGGAATTCTCTATATAGACCAGGCTGGCCTCAGACTCACAGAGATCCACCTGCCTCTGTCTACCTCCAGAGTGCTGAGATTAAAGGCGTGCACCACCATACCCAGCTTCTCAGATACGTTTAAGGATAATTCAAGGATATAATTTTCAGCCTCAAATTGACCTGGCAGCAGGCTGCTTCCGGTAGACTAACAGATATTAGCAGAACTAACATTCTAAGGATGCAATTGAGGAGCACCGCCCTAGTATCCCTCAAATTAGACGCTCTTCTAGATCATCCCGACAACCCTCAGGTCTCTAGACACGATTAACTATTGCACTGCAATCACCCGGCCCGCCTTCTTACCAGTGCCTCTCTTTCCTTCTGCTGTAGCCTGGTACTCTCCTGCTCACGATTTAGGGCTTCCATGGCCTCAGAAAGGCTTTGTTCCAGGCGGGTTACTGTCTTTCGTGAGAGAAAACAGAACGGTGAACATGGGGGATATGCCTCCACTTCAGGAATAATAAGCAATGTCAACTTGAAGCCTCAGTGTTAACTAACTGACCTACGGCACCAGAGAAGACAGTGTGGGGGAGGGAGAACTGGGAAGCCGCCACTCATAAATCAGACAGCAGAAGTAGGAACAGTAGAGGAAAGGGGGGTGGGCTAAGAACAGCAGCTACAAGCTGCAGGCCAGTCTTTTGGGAACCCTAATACCAAAGCCCTTTCTTCCCTAGACACCCACCTCCTGCTGCTTGCTTCTGGTGAGCTCTGCTGCCTGGCGTTCCTCTTGAAGTCCACGCAGCACCTCTGTCCGCTCGGCCTCATGACGATTCCAGCCCTCTACCACTCGTGCCAGGGTCTCAAGAAAGGCAAGTAAAATGGAATTTCAAAATTGCCTTTTGCCCTCTTTTCTACAAGTCATCAGCCACATGCTTCTCCAGTCAGAAAAGCCGCCCACCACGTCCTCCTGTTAGCCACACGCAGTGGGTGAGCAAGGTATGATGGTTCATGTCTGTAATCTCAGCACTTGGGAGGCTGAGGCAGGAAGGCCACCAAAAGCTCAAGGGAAGACTATATAATGAGATCCTATCACCTCCTCATTTACCCTCCACCGATGCTTGCTACCCCGTCACCTTATCTAGTTGTTCGATCATGATATCTTTCTTGCGGTCAGCAGCCACAGCCACAGCTAGCTGCTGTTGCAACTCCAGCACCCGAGTCTGCAGGCTCTGAATGTGGCGCTCACAATGCTGGAAGGAAACAAGAGGCTTGGAGATGCTGCTCATCCTTTTTTTTTGCTTTTTTTTGCTTTTTTTTGAGCTGAGGATCAAACCCAGGGCCTTGCACTTGAGCGCTCTACCACTGAGCTAAATCCCCAACCTGCTGTTCATTGTTATTCAGAACACAGCACCAGACAGTTCAGCATCCTTAAGGAGAAATGAGCTAGAGACAGGAAGCTTGGGTCCCCAAAACAGAACCGTTTGAAAAGAAAGAATCAGGAATTCTGGAGCAGGAACCTTAAGACCCAAGACTGCTAAACGCTTTTTTCTACTAGCTCAGGAGATGGTTGTTAGCTTCCAAGCTCTTCCCGTCCCTATTTCCCATAAACCATTTGGCAGAGGTACAGCAGAGCAGCCTACACTGTAAAGTGTGGGACGTTACTCCTGCTCTAAAGAGCACACTCATCTCAAAGCAGAAAGCCTTCATTCATGGCCCAGCATTTAAAACGATGGGAAGAGCTCCAAAGTTGACAACCAGTGATTCTGCCGTTCTTCATTCTCGTTCATCTCTGTCCCCCCAGACATTAAGGCTGACAGACATGGAAGAAAAGTTCATCATATCACCCATAGCCCTAGAGGTCTGTGCAAGCCGATGAAGTTCTTGTCCATTCAACAAACACGGGATGATTTTTCTGTGTTAGGTGTATTCTAGACCTCAGCCAGTGCTGAATAAGACACAATACTGAACTTTGAAGAGCTTGGATTTTAGGGGGAAGAACAAAGAAGATGTGTATCCATGATAAGCTGATGGGGGATCTCATGATTCTCTGCAGGGAAGGTGGTACACATTACACACACATCACTGAGGGCCTTTCTGAAGACATCCTAGGGCACAGACCCAGCCTTCAGCCTTATAAATCTCAGCCCCACTTTTCCACCCAAGGCTCCTAATTCCTAACCTTGCCACTTTCAGAAGAAACCCTTTGCCTCTCACCTTGCGGCGGGTAAGTTCTGAGTCCAGTGCATCTCTCAGGCCCTGAAAATCTGGGGGGTTGGTGGGGGGCCCTGGCCGAAGGCTGGTATATCGAGGAAACAAGTCTTCCAGTGCCTGGGCTGAACTGGATGGAGACAGGTCTTGCAGAGGTCGCGTGCTAAGCAAACCAGACAGAGAACGTCAAAACTAGGAAAACCTTTGAGCCCCACTGATCCTACGGTGATATTTTATACATCAGAAAACCAAGACTAGCATGGGCAAGAGACTTGCCCAAAGTCAGAAAGCTAAAGCTAAGGAGAGACGTCGAGAGCACAGAGGCCTGGGATTGATCCCTGACATTCCTTCCTCCATATCACAGCCCCTAAAATGAGGTCTAATAACAGCAGAAACAATCATATTTTCAAGGGGAAGAGGGGCTAAGGACAGAGAGAGCCAAGACCTGGACAGCCACTGCCCAGGATCCAGAGGAAGAGACAGAAAAAGATGGAAACTCATGGCAAGCTTCTGAGATCCCTCAGAAGTACTAAGCAGTGACAGGGGACAGTGACAGGGGACGAGGGAGGGGAACAGAATGGGCCACAGGAACTCCCTCCCAGGAGCACCTCCGAGGAGCACTCACTTGAGCAAGGTCGCTGTGCTGTCGCTGTCAAAGGAGTCCCCTTCCTGTCTCTCGGAGCCAGGTCCTGGAACGAGGGGATCCCCTGCTTGCAGTCCGAGAGACCCCAAAGTAAGGATCAAGTAGGAACAGGAACAGAGGCCATTTGAAGAAAAGTGGGCCTCTACTCCCCAAACCTCTTCCCAGAGAATGGGTGCTTTCTCTTCTCAAGTCTCGACTCAGAGGTCTACATCCTTGCTTCCCGTCTCCTGTCCTGTCCTTACACCTCAGCTTTCCTCTAGAGCGCTAAGGAAGGGGCCGACTTACGATAGGCAGTATCACGTGAGGTATGGAGCATGGTCTGGAGCTGACCCCGAACACTTTCCATCTCAAAGATATGTTTAGACCCATCCTGGGGGGCGGGGGGAGCAGACAAAAACCAAAACCACAGAAGTCAAAAACCAAAACCACAGAAGTCACATTTAACCTGTATGATCTATAGTCTACATACTGTCTAGGTAGAATTTTCAAATAGGCATTAGAAAACTGAGCAAAGCAGCTAGGCCCAACAAAAAAGACCTTAATCTTGAACCCAAAACCCAAATGTTTACAGAAGCCAGAAAGGAGAGTGAGTGAATAAAACAGCAGGTATAAAACAAGGCTGAGGGGGACTGCTGTCAACTGCAGAGCAAATGCCCATCTGCAGCCTGGTGCTGCCTACCTATTGGATTCCACACTCTGGAAGACCAGACAAGTCTGCAGAGTAGTGGGACCTTTTTCCATTAGGACAACTCCCTTCTCTAGAACATGCATTGTTTTTGTTTATTTCGAGACAGGGTTTCTCCATGTAGTTTTGGTGCCTGTCCTGGAACTCAATCTGTAGACCAGATCTAGCCTCGAACTCACAGAGATCTGCCTGGCTCTGCCTCCAGAGTGCTGGGATCAAAGGTGTGCGCACACCACCGCCGCCAGGCTTAGAACATGCATTTTTAATGACTTGTGTGCCACAAAATCAAAGTTTTGAGCTGAAAGGACCTTTACACAATTTGCCTCTTGTCTTCAGTTGCTCTGACTTGAGTCCAAGAAACCTAATCCCTTCTTCCAGGTAACCAACCTATTCTACAGTGCAGACGTCTGTCTGACCATGCAAAAACAAAACCCTAGGAACCATCACAATTCTCCAAATGATGTTCTTCCATGCCATTCCCTCACACACATCTTCTATGGGACGAAAGCATCAAAACCTGTGCACTTAAGAGATAATTTAAATCTGATAATAGATTCAAGCTGCAGCGAAGCTAACCCGAAAGCCCACGAGCCTAATGCTTTCTAATACCCAAAAGGTCTCCAAGACACACCTCTCTCACCTTTTTCTTCAAGTTGTTCTCCAGTCCAACTGACAAGCTTCGGCTCAGTTCTTGAGCCAAGCTGTCTAAGCCCTCATTAGGAGGTGAGGAGGTGGAAGTCAAATACAGCTGGGCTCGGGCTGTCGCCTCCGCCTGACGGCTGAGATGCAAAGAGGTATAGAGCTGGGAGGTGACCTCCGAGGACACCTGGTTCAACCCAGGAGGCTCTGATGAGTCGCTCAGGAGGTCCTCTGAGCGGAGAGGTGAACTGGGGCTGGTAGCTGCTGTAGCCATGTGCAGGGAAGAGACAAGCGGACACAGCAGAAGACTGGGAACTCCTGGCTGAACGTGTGGATAAGTTCACCGAGAAAGGAAGATTTGTAAGAAGGGAGGAAGAAGGCTGGATCCTCAGTAAATAAGGATATCAGGGCTTTCTGCTTAGAGGAGTATCCACTCGCTCCAGGGGCCATGGGGAGGGAGACATTCCTTCTCCTGGAAACCGCGTAAAGCGGATTTCGAGGTAATGGACAGAAGACCTGCAGAGCAACCGGACCGCTAACGTTCTTTCCGAACTGGAGGGCTGGAGGCGGTAGATCAGCTTCGGCACCGGCTAACTGGATAACTTTTTTTTTTTTTTTCACACTCAAAACTTGCAAACAAATCCCAAACCAAAGCGGGCCCGATGTCTGTCCCGCAACTGGTGTTAGTGCAGAAATAGGTTAAGACTTCATTGCCACAAGCCACGCTCCCGCCCCTACTTCACCGGTGCCACCCAGAGTCGACTCCCCCGGATCTCCTCTCCAACCCTTCCCGGTAAGAAGGCCACAGGGGTCCGCAAGAATTCTTGCCTGCTTCACCCCAAGAACTCTCTAAAGGCCCTAGAAAGCATGCCCCCCGCCCCCCCCCCCGCCCCCGCCCGGGATCCTCTACCGCGACCACCGGGCTCCGAGCATGTCGGCCCCTAGTTTGCCAGGAGGAAGAGGACTGTCCCCTTCCCCATAACCTCGACAGAGAAAACCAAACACCAGCCCTTCCCAGCGCGGCACCCCGCTCTCAAAACCGTTGGCAACCTCCCGCCCACCGCCTGCAGCCCCGCCTCCCACGAATTACGTCACCCTCCCGCGAGGCCACGCTCCCCACACGCTCCTCCCCCGGCTTCAGAGTCCTAGGCGCGCATGCGTACGGCATCGGCGAGCACCGATTGGCTGCGGGAGAGAGGTGGAGTCTGGTGAGACTATCGGGGCGGGGTTAATGCTCCGCTGGTGCGCCTTGCGACCCAGCTGCGCTTGGAAACCGGAAGTAGCTTGTCACCCTCACTCGCAGCAATTCCGGTGAGTCCGGAGGTGGGGTTCCCACCTAACTGAAGAACCCGGTTCCATAGAGTCAGGTGCATGCCAGTGAGCGAGGCTCTTTATCTTGCAGATGACTGTCCACAATCTGTACCTATTTGACCGGAATGGAGTGTGTCTCCACTACAGCGAGTGGCACCGCAAGAAGCAAGCGGGGATCCCTAAGGAAGAGGTGATCGGAGAGTCCCGGCACACCCCCAAATGCACATAGACTCATCCCAGTCCCTCTTCTCCAAATCCCGCTTCCTTCCCACTCCCATTCTCTCTCCTTCCATAGCCGAGACCTAACTCTACACCCTCTCCCTGCAGGAGTACAAGCTGATGTATGGGATGCTCTTCTCCATTCGTTCCTTCGTCAGCAAGATGTCCCCGCTAGACATGTACGGTCGTGTTAGGGGGGGTGTTGAAGGGAGGACTAGCTAGCCTTGGGAATAGTAGATATTGTTTTGGAATGGAAGTGGCATGTGGCCCCTGAGAGGGGAGGCTGATAGTAGCGAGAGAAAGGTTGAATCTGGAACAGGAGCCCTGAAGCTGGCAGGAGCGGCTGCAGGGAGACTCTGAGAGTAGGACTCTGAGAGCAGCAGCGACTAAGTGGAGGGGTGGAGATGATGGTAGGTGTTTTTACTCAATGAGGCCGCTACAGACCATCTGTTTATATAATAGGAAGGAGTTGATCTTGAGGGGATCACAAATATTTCTTTGGGAGTGATTCCGCTCCTGTTTCAATACCTACTTCTGCAGGAAGGATGGCTTTCTGTCTTTCCAAACTAGCCGGTACAAACTCCATTACTACGAGACGCCCACTGGAATCAAGGTTGTCATGAATACTGACTTGGGCGTGGGACCTATCCGAGATGTGCTACACCACATCTACAGTGCGGTCAGTGTCAGCCGGAAACCCTTCTCCCAGAGCCCTAGGAGACCCTCACATTTTCTGCCCTAATCCTTTTGTATTATATCTCTGTTAGGGCTCAGTTTTCTCTAGTTTTCTTCAGGTCCTTCAACAGTAATAGCTATTCCTAAGGGAGAGGTTGAGTGCTTTTAATGATTTAATTTTAATTATATGTATTACGTAGAGGAGGTTTATGCATGTGAGCACAGGTGTCTGTGGAGGGCAGAAGAGGGTGACAGATCCTCTGCAGCTGGAATTACAGGCAGTTGTGAGCCATTTAACTTGGGTGCTGGGCGCTGACTGTCGTCTGCAAAAGCAGTATGCTTTCTTAACTGCTAAGCCATCTCTCCAGCCCCCCTCTGTGTATTCTTACATCCCTGAGGTTATACTAGGCTTGAGGTTGAAAATGAGAAGTGTCCCACATCTGGCTCACACACCCTCCTCTCCACAGCTGTATGTTGAGTTGGTCGTGAAGAATCCTCTGTGCCCACTGGGACAGACTGTGCAGAGTGAGCTCTTTCGCTCCCGGCTAGACTCCTATGTCCGATCTTTGCCCTTCTTCTCTGCCCGAGCTGGCTGAAACATCTACCTCACCCCTCAGAAGAATCTGTGACTGTCTGGACCCCTGTGACTTGTGGCACCACCGTGAACCTCCCTGTCTCCCCCAAGAGCTTCAACCTGAAGGCCCGCCACCCACTGCCTCAAGTCATCAGAACGAAGCCCAAAGGAGTCTTTGACAATTTTATCCCCTGCTTGACTCTATGAGGAACACAGAATAAACTCTTTGTCACCTTCTGCTGCCTGAGTGTGAGTTTCTGTGGCCCCTCCCATTGTGACTCATAAAGATGAGAACTAGTGTAGCCACACATCCCTGAAGCCCAGAAAGAGGTTTTTCCAGCAGATTTCTCCGATCTTTTACTGCTCACATCTCATCAGTTGGATAATTCTTTACTACGTTTTAGTATTTTAGCAGCAACCTTTGCTACCACTCGCTAGATGTAGTACATACATCCAGCCTCACCTCTAGTTGTGACAATCAGTGTCTCTAAATCTTGTTTTCTGGGGCACACAAAAAAAAAAAAAAAAAGCCCCTCTCGACTGCACATCACTGACCGGGAGGACAATTGACATACTTGAAGCACAAAAAGTAGAACCACGTTCCTAAAGCGGGACGTCCTGACCCAGGCGCTCTGTTTGAGCCGGGGAGTCTTCCGCAGGCGGAGCTTATGCAGATAAAGCAGCGTGTTCGCTGGGAGGCAGGCGGGTCCATGCAGATGAAGGGGCGGGGCTGCATGTTGATGAGCTGGGCTTGCTGCCGACGCGGCTAGGAGCACAGCGGTCCCGCAGCGGTTCCAGCTGAAGTGGCACCCGTCTTTCGCCACCCCTTGTCCCTGGGTCTCTATCCTGGAAGACCGTCCTCGACTTTTTATCCTTGCCCGTTTATCCTCCTACTCCCTGCATCACAGCCCCGGGCATCTGAATACCCACCACTCCTGGCACCCGCCACGGTTTTCCTTTCCCGCCGCAAACCCCCGCGACCTCCAGCAGCCCGCCCCCGCGGGCCCGATCCCGTTTGGCGGCTCCAGCTGCAGCCTCCCCTCCCTTCCCGCTCTCCCAGGGGTCGCGCTACCACCACACGGGTGTCTGCCCTCGGACTTGCCCGCTCCCTCCTCCCTCTCCCTCGCAGCCCCCTCCCCCGCCCTGGCCAGCCGGCATGCAGGTGTCCATCGCGTGTACCGAGCAGAACCTTCGCAGCCGGAGCAGTGAGGACCGTCTGTGTGGACCCCGACCGGGTCCTGGGGGCGGTAATGGGGGCCCAGTGGGCGGAGGGCATGGGAACCCTCCGGGAGGTGGACCCAAGTCACGAGCTGCACTGGTCCCCCGACCCCCAGCACCCGCTGGGGCCCTCCGAGAGAGCACCGGCCGAGGCACTGGCATGAAATACAGGTATGGGGTGGCCGGGCAGCCTACCCATTCGCTTCCCTGTCGGGACCCCTGAGGCTTTCTGGGTTATCGCCGCCGCGACCCCTTCAAACTTAGCTTAAAAGGCCCCTATTCATTCCCCTCTCTGCTTTCCGTCCCTGGCACTCTCTCTCCTGGTCTCTGTTAGTTCCCCTAACTATGAGACCAAGTTTACCAAGGCTGAGAGAGTCCTGTCGTATCTAAACAGTGCCCCTGAGGTGCCCTCCTTATCCGTCAAAAAGCGGGGAACGCCTGATCTCCAGGCTGCTTCCCCCTCCGATGGAGTGCCCTTGGGTTGGCGTCCTGGGGAGAAGAGCAAGGAAACAGCATCTCACTCTGGCCGGTTGGGGCGCCTGACCCAGATATTGCCCCCACCAGCCCCGAAGCCAGGCTCCCTCAACCTTTCCAGGGTGAGGAGGTCAGGAGAGGGGAAGGGACAGACCACACGTTCATCCTCATGTTGGAAGACAAGAGTTGGATGGGAAGGGCTATGGGAATTTTACTTCACCTTAGGGGACTCCTGGCCAGAGCCTGTTCTCAAACTCACCACAATCAGCCACACTGTTCAGAGCCCACTCACAACTCCACGCATCCCAGAGATGGCTGCGACACAGGCAGGACTTCACCCAGAAGACAACCCGGAAGGCACAGATGACGGGGATTGAGGGCTAGAGAGCGGCTCTGCAGGAACAACCCATCACTATTCACTTGTTCTTCCAACAATATTCCTAGGGCCTCTGCTATGGGGTAGCACTGTCCATCCCAGCAGCCCACTGGGTCTGGTTTCTTTGGACTGAGACCCTTGAGGGCATCTCAGTTTGGAAGGACAGGAGCTGGGGACTGATCATCCAAGTCCCCAGCGGAGGCTTCACCCTTCCCTGCTGCTTCTGTGTCCTGCAGGAACCTGGGAAAGTCTGGTCTCCGGGTGTCCTGCCTTGGCCTTGGTGAGTTAGAGTAGAAAGTAAAGAAAAGGAGCATTCTTTTATAGTGTGACTCCCACAGTCCTCATGTGTCCCATGTCTGTCTTGCAGGTACCTGGGTCACATTTGGCTCTCAGATCTCAGATGAGGTATAAGTGATGGGACCTAGAAACAGGGTAGAGGTGGTTGTGGAGAGGGACTAAGGAGAGAAAGGAGTGGATCTGGCTAGGGTTCGGACAAGCCTGGTGGGGGCGGGTGGGGCGGGGAGAAGGGAGCTGAGGCTGGAGGCTGGGCAAAGGAGGGAAGATGGGGGAGTCAGGGCTGAAGGGTGCAGGGAGGGAAGTAAGTAAGGGGCAGCCGCTCATCTTCAACGTTTTCTCCCCCCCAGACAGCAGAAGATGTGCTGACAGCGGCCTATGAGCATGGTGTAAACCTGTTTGACACGGCAGAAGTGTATGCGGCGGGAAAGTAAGAGCCAGGATAAAAGAGTAAAGTTATATTTGGAAGGCAGGCTGAGAGAACGTCAGGGATTCTTGTTTCCCTCTTTTAAAAAAAAAAAAAAAAAAAGAACCTGGGAATTCTGGGAACACTAAAGACCAACTTTTCGGGGCTCATATACCCCCTGTGCATTATGGGAGTTGTAGTTCTCACAGCACTTCCCTCTCTGGATTAGAGGTCAGTATACATAGTGTGCAGTCACATTTAAAATAAAATCAACAAATTTATCCTTAAGATTACAAAGCCAGCCTTTAATCCCAGCACTGAGGAGGCAGAGCCAGGCAGATCTTTGTGAGTTCCAGGCCAGCCTGGGCTACAGAATGAGTTCCAGGAAAGGCACAAAGCTGCACAGAGAAACCCTGTCTCAAAAAACAAAAACAAAAACAAAAAGATTACAAAGCTGTATTTTCAAACAGGCCATGTCACATCACATGCCCATGACTTTACATTGGGAGCAGCCAGAGTCTAGGGTGGCCTACTCTGCCTCTTTATTTGAAACATTCTTCTTCAAGATTAGCTCAAACGTCAAATCCTCCAAGAAGCTTTTACCCAACTACCCAGAGTTGGTCACAACCTTCTGTGAGCATCCATGACACTCAGTACTCCCTTCTGATATAAAGTATAGTTGCTTTATACGAACCTCAGAGGCTTCCCACCTCCATGGAACTTGTTTTCCCAAGACCCTCTGGAGAGGCCATCACAAAGCATGCACAGTTTCAGGGAAGAGGTCAACATAACCTTAAAAAGTACACAGTCTAAGTGATTATACAAACAAGGGACAGAGAAGAGCTCCAACACTGTAAAGTGTTTCAGTAATTTAAGACTGGACACAGATTAGCCCACATTTGTGTCCTAGCAGACTGTGTGGGCTGGGCATGATGGCACACACCTGTAGTTCCGGGCAACTCTCTGGAAGCTGATAAGAAGGACTCACCATAGACTGGCACTCACAGGCAGAATCAGAGCTGGTGAGGACTCACCATGGATTGGCACTCACAGGCAGAATCAGAGCTGGTGAGGACTCACCATAGACTGGCACTCACAGGCAGAATCAGAGCTGGACTTAGGTGGACCTCTGGTATTTACAGAGGCAGATCAAGGTGACTGAAACCAGAAAAGGCAGTGCCCACCCTGACTCCGTTCTCTCACCTCACCATGCTCTACCCCTTAAGTACCCACACTAGGACTCAGTACATAGTTGGTACACAACATGGGCAAATGAATAAAGATTGTGTTTCTAACTACTAGCTCCAGAAGCCCCTCCTTTGTCCAAGATGGACCTGAGACTCCAAATTTACTCCTGTTTCCCCACTCCCCTTTCTTTCTACTAAAAGAGACAAGGCGGGAGAAAGGGAGGGATTGACCTTTCTTGGAGAGATCGGTGTCCTCACGTTGTCTTTATTTCAGGGCTGAAAGAACCCTAGGCAACATCCTCAAGAGCAAAGGCTGGAGGTGAGACTGATTTTTCGGGTTACTGGAGACATGATCAACCAACCAAATATCATTTTCCTGTTGGCTCTCTCATTTTGTTTTTTTCCAGGAGATCAAGCTATGTGATCACCACTAAGATTTTTTGGGGAGGACAGTAAGTAATTGGGGAGAAGACGTACAAAGACTGTGTGGTATGTGAGATAGGAGTGGGGGTTGCTGTCCCCCCCATTCTGCCTGTGAGGGCTCATGCCATCCCCCTGTCTCATAGCTCCAAATATCCCTCATCCTTAACATAGCCTTTTCCTACAGGGCAGAAACTGAGCGAGGCTTGAGTCGCAAACACATCATTGAAGGTGAGAATTGGTGGCTGGCCACCTGAGGTGGGTGGGCATGGAAGCCAGAGGGCTTGGGACTGTTCCTGAAGTCCTGAAGTAGAAGATTAAGTTGACCATGAGACAAGGGACTATGGTCTGGATTCTTAGCAAACTGAAGGTGAGATATTTACCTCCCTCTTCCTTCTCCCACTCCCAGGCTTGCAAGGATCCCTGGACCGCCTTCAACTGGAATACGTTGACATAGTCTTCGCCAATCGTTCAGACCCTAACAGTCCTATGGAGGGTAAAACCAGCCTCCCTAAACCTGACAGCCCTTCAAAACTGGGCACTTTCTCAAATCGGCATCAGGAAGCCAGCCTCCCCTACTCAAAAGCCCCCCCAGTCTCCATAGCAGAGGCTCAGACCCTAGGACCTAAACAAGGAAGGAGGTGAAGAGTAGATACAGACATGCCTGGGTCCTGTTGGGAGTGGACAGAGTCTAGGTGGGGTGGATCTAGAGTCTAGGATTCTATGGATCAGACCTCGAGGCTTTTCCTCTCCTGTGCACCTAGAAATTGTGAGAGCCATGACCTATGTCATCAACCAGGGCCTGGCCCTATACTGGGGGACATCCAGATGGAATGCTGCAGAGATCATGGTATGTGACTCTGACACGCCCCATCCCGAGTCTGGTTCCCTTTTCTCATGCCCAGTCCAAACCTCACTGTGCTGAGAAGCAGGAAGATAGGAGGATTGCTCTGACCCCTGTCTCCTTTCCACACCAACCCAGGAGGCCTATTCCATGGCCAGACAGTTCAATCTGATCCCTCCCGTGTGTGAGCAAGCAGAGAACCACTTCTTTCAGAGGGAGAAGGTGGAGATGCAGCTGCCTGAACTCTACCACAAGATTGGTGTGCAGACCCTCACCCCCACCTTTCCTGTTTCACCCGTGACCTAAGGCCCTGGCCCACACCAAAACCTCTTGCTCTTAGGTGTTGGCTCGGTCACTTGGTCTCCCCTGGCGTGTGGCCTCATTACTAGCAAGTATGATGGGCGAGTTCCAGACAGTTGCAAGGCAACTGTCAAGGTGAGATGTGGTGGCTCCGGGAGGCAGGGCTGGGCTATCTAGGTTGCAGTGTGGTCGAGGAGGGGGTGGGGTCTTTTGCTGATTCTCCTTGGCTTCCAGGGGTACCAGTGGCTCAAGGAAAAAGTGCAGGGTGAGGATGGTAAGAAGCAACAAGCCAGAGTCATGGACCTTCTCCCCATAGCTCACCAGTTAGACTGCACTGTGGCTCAGCTTGCTATAGGTGAGATCCTGCAGGGGCCCGCCTTCCGGTGGGTGAGACTTCCTAAACTTGTCTAGACTAGTGTGTCCCTGGAGAGGACCCTCTTCAGACACTTCCGGAGTCCGAGTGCCCAAGATGACCCTATCAGTTCCTTTCCCTTTCCTCCTCTGGTCCCAGCCTGGTGTCTCCGAAGTGAGGGTGTCAGCTCAGTCTTACTGGGGGTGTCCAGTGCAGAGCAGCTGATGGAACATCTGGGCTCCCTACAGGTGAGTTGGAGATGCAGACAGAATCCTTTTCTCCCCTCTTCCCCAGGGAGTCAAGGCCATACTGTCTAACCCTGAATATAAAGTCCAGGGAGACAGGGCCAAACAGCTGAGACCCCTTCTTTCTCATTGGGTCCCACTGCGGCCTGCGTCATGCTCTTCCTAAGTGTCCCAGCAAAAACTGTCCTCTCCACTGCCCATTCTCAAGGTGCTGAGTCAGCTGACGCCGCAGACAGTGATGGAAATAGACGCACTCCTGGGGAACAAGTCGCATTCCAAGAAATAGTCCTTTGGGGGCGCGGGGGCCCAACGCGGAGTGATTGCACCTGCCGGAAACCACTTTCCAGCGACCGGCCCTCCAGCGCCGGATCTCCCCCCCACCCCCAACCCTGCTCCCACGCAGCGGCAGAATCAGGGTAGCCCCGCCCACCAACGAGTCCCGGCTTCGAGTAGCGATTCGCATGAACAAAGCCATATCCTTTCGCCTTGGGGCTTGAGAGAGAAAGTAGACCTCCCACCCACCCTGTATGCCCCTGCTGTGTGTTCTAGGGCATGAGCCATCTTCTCTCAGGCATTCGGTCTCGCTCGTTTCTTTTCCCTATTGCCGAAACCCAGTAAACATCCAGCAGGTAAAAGAAACATTGAGAGTACCCCAAAAGTGGGCCTTGAAATGTCACCAAAGTGGCAAGATCCTCGTGAGTTATCGTGTATTCTGGAGCACGGGAAACGGGGCTTTTGTAGTATTTGTTCAATAGACGCCAGGCTGGTCCTGGCAGAAAGTAAATGATAATCTTTGGAAACCAGAATCTTTCCTCCTGCCTGGAGGTGGAGCACTTAAACATAGAGCTTAGGGTCACACTTTGTGCTTGCAGAGAGGGGACAAAGGTGGGGAGACAATATTGCCAAAGGCAGAAAGAAATTTGATGGCTGTATCTCAGAAATGGCAGGGTGGCCCTTAGAGAACAACGTGCTTTGGAGGATTTAGTGATGGCCTTTGGGCCACCAGCAAAAAACACGGGATTGTAAAAGGTCTGGGGACAACCCTGGGCTTGAACTGGATTTAGTCTGTAGCATCGGAGGACTGCAGTCTTCTTCCTGGCAATAAACCTAAAGCAATAAAGACAGCCCCTCTGCTGTAAGATTTCCCAGGGAACTAAATGTAAATAAAACCTCAGCTTGATCCTCACACCGTCTCAGATTGTGGGGGGCTGTGTCGGTGGGGCCGTAAGGGCACTGTCTCACATAAAGTTTCCTCTAACTCCTATGTTAGAATGCTCTCAACGCTGGTTTCCTCTCCACTCATGTGAGTAGCTCAGGCATGTGTTGACGCCTGGTTATGGAGCTCTTGGCCGATGGATGTAAGCACCAGGTACCCCTGGGCCAGGTCCTGGTCCCCCCCCCCCTCCTTCTCTTAAGCTGAGGATCTAACCCATGGGCCTTGCACTTGCTAAGCGCTCTACCACTCAGCTAAATCCCCAACCCCCCTGGTCCCTTCTTTAGAACCCAGTGATGCTCCTTCTTAGTTCCTTGGCCCCTTCTTATCTTCCTTATGAAGGATGTAGCTGGATAACACTCCCCTTTCTCTACATTACTTTTGTTTGTTGTTCGAGACAGGGTTTCTCTGTGTAGCCTTGGCTGTCCTAGAACTCGCTCTGTAGACCAGGCTGGCCTTGAACTCACAGAGATCCACCTAACTCTGCCTCCTGAGTGATGGGATTAAAGGCATGCGCCACCACAGCCCAGCTTGCCTTTTTAAGCTGTATTTTATGTGTGTATGAGTGTGCATACATGTGCCACAGTGCTCTTGTGGAGGCCAGAGGACAACTTTTGGTTCTCTCTTCCCACGATATAGCTTCTAGGGATCCAACTCAGGTTGTTATTGTTGGCAGTAATCACCTTTACCTGTTTAACTATCCTGCTAGCCTGCCCACCCTTTAGTCTCTGTTTATGTATGTGGGTGTCTTGCCTGCATGTATAATTTATGCACCACTTGCATCCAAGTGGCCACAGAGGCCAGAAGATGGTGTTGGATCCCCAGGGACTGGAGTTACAAACAGTTACAAGCTGTTCTGTGGGTGCTGGGAATTGAACCCAGGTCTTCTGCAAGAGCACCCACCTCTCCACCACCCACCTCACCCCATTTTATTTCTTTATTTTTTAAAGCTTTTATGTGTATGAGCATTTTACTTTCATGTGTGCCTGTGCTTGAAGAGGACAGAGAGGATGTCAGATCCCCTGGGAACTTGAGCTATAGATGGCTGTGAGGCACCCTGTAGATGCCAGGAACCAAACCTGGGTCCTTTGCAAAAGCAGCCAGTGCTTTTAACCACTGAGACACACACACACACACACACACACACACACACACACACACATACACGGTTTTTATCTGCCACACTTCCCGTCTTGTAAGCTTCCTTTCCTTCTTGTCCTGTACCTTCAGGTACCCAGAAAAGAAGCAGCTTTGTTGTGGCTGGATGGGAAAGGTCACAGGGGCTGTGGTTTTGTGATGTGACAGTGATAAGGTGAGGGGACACAGAGTAGGGGAAGAGCCATAACTTGCAAGGGAAAGCAGTGAAAGGCCGGGTGCGAAGGCAGTGGAAAACCAGAATCCAGTGGGCTCTGCGGGTGAAGCCGCCATTTTCTTCCTTTATGGACTCTGGTTTCTTGGAGGGAAGGAAGTGGGTGGGAAGTCACATTCTGCAGTGATCACAAAGCAAGGGAGACGACTTCTGCCACCCTTAAATATAACCTCAGCGGCTCCCTTCTCCCCTGCTCCTCCTGCCTCCATCCTAAAGCTGGGGTGCAGAGGAAAACTAATTTCCAAAAGAGACTGAGCTGCCTGCCGTCTCCTGGCTGGATTAGCAGCCATCAGGTTCAACTAATGAGTACCTCCAAACGCCCCTTTCGTCTCCCACTCATCCTGGAAGACGTGGGGGAACAAAGTGAAATGTGTGACTAAGCTATGATTAGCTCTTCTGTGACAAACACACAAGAATTTATCAATTCAAAATAGTATCCCCTTAAATAGTTCTCCTGGAGAGCAGTGCACCGCTTCGGACCCTGCCTCCCCCTGCGCAGCACGTCTGTCCTGTGTTTTCCCTCTTCTCTTCAACACATTTTAAAGCCTCCTCTTAGACTTCCCTGAGACAGTTTGGAAGGCCCTTGTCACCAAAACCTTGCTTGATTGTCACATGTCCTTCGTATATAAACATCTGCCATCATTCCTCACCCACCCGATTCACGAATGTAATGAATATTTCGTGTATGGAGTCCTTCCGTGGTGTGGCGTAGGGGTATGAAGCTACCGTCGTGTTTGCTGCTGACAGAGACAAACTTCTGTTGCCCAGTGTCCAGAGGGAGGCCTATGGCGTTAGCAGCATCAAGCTGTGACATGGTGCGGCTACCCTAGGAGCAGAGGGTGTGAATGGAAAGGCAAGAGTGTGAGGGCGCTGGGCCAGGTGGCGCACACCTTTCATCCCGGCACTCGGGAGGCAGAGCCAGGCGGGTCTCTGTGAGTTCGAGGCCAGCCTGATTATATGAGTGAGATCCAGGACAGGCACTAAAACTACACAGAAAGAAACTCTGTCTCGAAAAACCAAAAAAGGGGGTTGGGGATTTAGCTCAGTGGTTGAGCGCTTGCCTAGCAAGTGCAAGGCCCTGGGTTCAGTCCTCAACTCCAGGGGGAAAAAAAAAGTGTGAGGGCAGTAATGGCTACAAAGGCCTAGCAGAGAAGGGAACGTGCACTCCAGACAGCTTTCTGTTGCTGAGACAAAATACCTGAGGTAAACAATTAAAAAGGGAAGGTTTTTTCCAGTTTATGAGTTTTCAGCACGAGGTTGCTTGGCCCATTCGCTCTTGAGTCTGTGGCAGACCATCACGGTGGAATAAACTGCTCACTTTATGGCAGCTGGGAAGCAGAGAGGAAGGGGCTGCTGAGTTCTCAATATCCCTCTCAAGGACACACACACACACACACACACACACACACACACACACAGAGAGCCCTCGTATAATATAAATTCTAACAGTTCCACCCCCTCTCCAATGTACCATCACCCGGAACCTTCAACACATGGCTTTGGAGGACGTTTAAAGATCCACAGCATAACAGAATCCAAGTCTCCAAAGCCGGAGTGTTTGGGGCAAGCAGAATACACGTGAGCACACTGAAGTCAGAGCACACAAAGTCTTCTGGGCATTTCAGAGTATTATCTTAATCATCAAGATAGCAGGGTAGCATGTACTTCCGTTATCTGTTAGAAAATATACCAATCAACCCCAAATCTAGTGACTTGAAACAACTTTTTAAAATGAAATTGAGCCTCCCAGCACTCGGGAGGCAGAGGCAGGCGGATCTCTGTGAGTTCAAGGCCAGCCTGTTCTAAAGTGAGCTCCAGGACAGCCAAAGCCACACAGAGCCGCCCTGTCTGGAAAACAAAACAGAAAAGGAATTGAGGTGAGGTGGGAGGAGGAGGGCTGAAGAGAGTTAGGAAGCACACTGCTCTTGCAGAGGACCCATGTCCTTCTGTGGCTCTTCAGGTGCTTCACACCCCCATAACTCCAGCCCTGGGAGGAGTCTGACACCCTCTTTTGTCTCAGCAGGCACCTGTATGAACATATATACACACTGGGGGGGGGGGGAGATTAAAAATAAATAAAAAAATAAATTACACTTTTTTTCATGACTCCGTGGGTTGGCCGGGAGTCTCTCTCTTGTGTCACTTGGGCTCATTTATGTGGCTGTGTTCACTAAGCAGGTTAACCGAGCAGGAATATTCCAGATGGCTTCACTAGCATGTCAGGCAGTCAGCACTAGCCATTGCCTGGGGTGCATCCATTTCCTTCCATGGTGATTAGGTCCAACCCTACTTCCTTCGATGGTGGTTTGAGGGCAACCTTCCAGCAGACAGGTGCAATGCTGTGGAAGCCTAGGCTCCAGAACACACACACCACACACACACACACACACACACACACACACACACACACACACACCCCACTTGTGCAGGCGATTTCTGCTTCATGCTAGTAACTAACTGGTCAAGGCTGGTCACAAAGCCATCCTCCATTGCTGAGATTGGGAAGTCGATTCTTTTTGTTTGGAAACTGTGTCACTGTAGTAGTCCGGGTGGTCCTCAAACTCAATCCTTCTGTCTTGGCCTCCTTAGTGCTGGCATTGCAGTTGTGAGCCACCATGCCTAGGCGAGGCCCTGACTGATGATGTGGCGGCAAAGGATCTGGGAGCCACCCAACACTGACCACATCAAGAGATTTTAGAGAGGCGTGGAAGCGGGGATAGAATGTGATTGGTTGAGATTTGGAGAGCTCTCTGTAAATACCACGGTGGGGGCAGCCTGTAGAACACCAGTGTTTGTGAATTAACTGGACAGGGAGGTGAGAGATGATGACAGCTTGGACCAGGAGGGTGAGCAAGAGGTGGAGCTAAGTAAGTGGGTTGGCTATTAAAGGGACAGAATGACCTGGGCTTGGAGATGGGTCAATAAAGGGGACTGTGAAGGGAAGGGAGAGCGTAAGGGTTTCACCCAGGGTGATGGGGCCAGCAGAGGAAGGGAGTGAAAAGCTGGAAGAAGGTCTGCCTTGGGAAACAGAGATCACCAGTCTGGGTTCTTGGTGATAAAGGCTGTGGAGCAGGTGACATGATGAGCGGCTTAGAGGGACCCTTGGTGGTGAAATGCTTCGGACTGGTTTTATTCTACCTTCCATAAGTAAGAGTTGGGTAGGGAGATGACTCGCTGGGTAAGGCACCTGAACACAAGTGTAAGAACCTAAGTTTGAATCCACAGACCTCACATAAACTGAGCGTCATGATTGAGTGTAATTACATTTCTCCTACAGCAAGTGGGAGGTGGATACAGGAGAAGCCTCAGAATCCCAGAAGCTTGTGGGCCAGCTATCCTGGCGTACAAATCTGTGAAATCTTGGCCTGAGCAAGGTCAGGCTGGGCATGGTGGTGCATGCTTCTAATCCTAATACTCTGAGACAGAGGCAAACAGATCTCTGTGAGTTTGAAGCCAGCCTGGTCTACATAGGTCCAGGCCAGTCAGGACTACATACCTCAAGAACACACACACACTACCAACAACAGGAAAAGCCAAAGAGGGTGCACGTAAGGACACCTGCAGTCATCCTCTGTCTTCACACATGTGTCATAGCATGAATTACACACAGGAATCAACACATTATATACATGGACATACATACAAGCACAGATTAAAATTTACCATCTGTTGAAGTCTGTTGTGTATGTATGCCCAGGTGTGTGCAGGTATGTGGAGTCTAGAAAAGATTCACATCTGAAGCTAGAGTTACAGGCAACTGTGAGCTACCCCACATAGGTGCTGACAACTGAACTCAGGTTCTCTGGAAGAGCAGCAGGTGTTCTTAAGCACTGAGCCACCTTGCCAGCCCCCTGAAGATATTTTAAAATGTGAGGCTCACCTTCCCAATGAAAAGTCCTACAAAAGGTTTGAATTATGACAGTGTCACTGGAATAAGTGGTCGAGTTCTCCCAAGTGACCATGAAAGCAACCGAGCTCCTAAATGCTTAGCATCTGCTTGAAAATAATGGCCAACCAAAGCAGGACATGATGGCACACATCTGTAACCCTAGCACCTGGGTCAGGAGTTGAAGGTCATTTTCAGGTATCTGTAGAGTTCCAGGCCAGTCTGAGTTACGTGAGGCCACCAGTCTGTGCTGCTCTTACAGAGGACCCAGTTTTGTTCCTAGAACCCACGTTGGGCAGTTCACATCCACTTCTACCTCCAGTTTCAGATCTGACACTCACTTCTGGGCTCCGGGGGCTCCTGCACTCGTGTGCACATACACACTGACCCACAAACATACATAATTAGAGGTAAAATAAACCTCAGGTAAATCTCACAAAAAGATCCTTTTCCAGAAGCTATAATTCCGGGGCTCGGGAAGCTGAGGGAGAGGACCGCCATGAGTCTGAGACCAGTCTAGGCTACACAGTGAATTCCGAATTAGACTGGATAAAAGATAACCTTGGTAGGCATGGTAATAAATGCTTTTAATCTCCAGCACTCGCGAGACGGAAGCAGGCAGATCATTTATGAGTTTGAAGCCATCCAGAACTACACACAGAGTTCCAGCCCAGCCGGGGCTACATAGTGAGACCCAGTCTCAGAAAAGAAAACCAAGATTATCCTCCAGGTTTTAACAACTCTAATGTTACAAAACCAAGCAAGCTCTACCTTAACCTGTGATGGACCAGGAAATGCTATTCATATAGAGAAACGCATCTTGAATAAACCAAGAGATGCTTTATGTGAAATACTGGGTACCCCAGAAGTTAAAGGGAACACGATGCAAGCTTGGAGCCAAGGATGATAAGGATAATAACAGCTATTGCTTATCTAGTGTTTACTGTGTCCCGGGCGTCATCTAAAACACCTTACAAACACAAGCTCTTTCGATCCTTACTATTATTATCCACATTTTGTAGATGAGGAAATCAAGGCCCAGAGAATTAAGTAACTTGCCTGTGATGTCACAACCAGGATTGGTACTCTAGCCAGCTGTCTCAAGACTGTTTATTATCCTCCACAACAGAACCTGGGCTACCAGTACAAGAGAAGATGAGGAGGCTGCTTGGGTGTGGGCACCACACCATGAGGGAATGTGGGTTGTGAGCACCACGTCCTGTTTACCTGTGTGAGAAGTCAGACCCCTGAGTCAGGAGTCACGCAGGGCTACTTCGTTTCAACCATCATACCGTGTGGGTGTCCAAACCTGGATACTCTGGAAGGAAAAGATTCCCAGCATTCCTAAGGCCATGCTCCTGGAATCTAAGTCCCTCCCTAGGCCGAGATGTTAGCTGGAATCGAACTCTTTGACGGAGGATGAAATTTAGAGAGCCTTACAAGAACCCAAGAGGTCATGTATAAAAAGCAGAGGTCAGAGCAGCATGAACCCAAACATCCAGAAACCCAATTAAAATTGGGCAGAACCAGTAGTAACCCTGGCATATGTAGCCCGTTTGCGGGAGGTTGAGAAAGAGTGTGAGCATGTGACAAGCAGGCTAAGAGGGCTCTTGAGACTTGAGCCAGTGACTGTGTGCAGGAGGGGACCTGGGGATCTGCTCCACGTTTAATTATGGCGCCGGTGTTTTGCTGGGGGTGAGGAGTTCGCCGAGGGGGCAGTGGGTGGTGCGTGTCCCCTCCCCCTTCCCTCGGGCAGTTCTGGCATCGTGTGGGCATTCAGCCCGCTTGCGCCTCCACTCAGTGCATTCCCAGCCTCGCGCCTCCACCGCCCCAACGCGTGCCACGGAAGGGAGCGGCCGATCTGGTGCGTGACGCCTCGAGGGTGGGGCCTCACTATTAAAAGGGGGCAGAGGCGGCGGCGCCGGCCCCAGGCCCCAGCCCTGGCCCACGGAGGGCCGCTTGTTCTGTCTCCTGGACGCCGCGGGATCGACGTCCGCGGGTCACAGCGGCCACCATGCAGCTTCTGATGAGGGTGCCTTCTCTTCCCGAGCGGGGTGAGCTGGACTGCAACATCTGCTACCGACCCTTCAACCTTGGGGCCCGCGCGCCCCGCCGCCTGCCCGGCACGGCGCGCGCCCGCTGCGGCCACACACTGTGCACCGCTTGCCTGCGGGAGCTGGCGGCCCGGGGCGACGGCAGCCGCACGGCCGCGCGCGTGGTGCGCCTGCGCCGCGCTGTCACGTGCCCGTTCTGCCGCGCGCCCTCCCCGCTCCCGCGCGGCGGCGTCTCGGAGATCGCGCTGGACCCCGGCTTGTGGTCACGGCTGGAGGAAAAGGCGCGCGCTGAGCGCGAACGAGACCCGATGGGGAGCCTGGCCAAGGAAAGCGGAGACAACGGAGAGGACGACGGCGGGGACGACAAGAGCGAGAAGGGGGCGGGACCTACAAGTGCGGGTTGGCGCGCGGTTCGCCGAATCTTGGACAGGGTCCTGGCGCCGGCGCGCCGCTTGCGGCGTCCGTTGCCTAGCAATGGTGAGGGGCCGCCTAGGGAGGATGCTGGGCACCGAGCGCCCAAGAATGCTGCTGGGTCAGGTTGCATCCTCACGCCGCCACTAATCCTTCTTCTTTCCTCCAGTGCTCTACTGTCCAGAGGTCAAGGACATTGCCCACATGACCCATTGCACGCTGTAACCGAAGAACCTGGGAGCTATGGCAGAGAAGGCAAGTGGGAGCAGCGTCTTCTTCGGGCGTGATGTCAAGACTACCTACCCCCTCTGATGCTGGAATTGGTAACGTTCGCGATGGAGTTGAACAGAAGTACCCTAGGTGGTGCGAATTTGGAGCGGCGGAGCGGCGGAGGCTCCTAGACTGCCAGCTTTACATTGTGTTCAGGATGGCCGTGGCCAAAGGCTAATAGAAACGAAGTGTACCATAATGTGGGAAGAAAACATGCAGAGCTATAGCTTTCCCATTTGTTCAGGGAGGCAGTGGTGTAAGCAGCACATCCTGTTTTAGCAGTGGTCAGTGGTTGGAAATGTTTACTTTAAAAAAGACAGGACAGGGGGTAAGTTAATGATGTCAATCTCACTTGCCTGGTTATGTGTGTGTGCTGGCATGCCATCTTCCCACTCTTGGTTCCTTGTTCTAGAAGTTACTGTGTCGCCTCTCTGATTATAATTGGAAGCCTTGCATACACAGTCTCCCTAAGGCAGGTACGAAAATGTCCAAGTGGTGTTTATATGAGGCCTTAATTAAGGCTTATCAAGGACGGGTGAGCCACTTGATAAAGGAATCAAAATTTAACCTTTATCTGTTATCTTTACAGACTCTGTAGCGATACTGGGGGAAAAGATGTTCACATAATTTTAAGTTGGTGTCCCATAATGGGATATTGCTTATCATGTGATTAGTTCTATTTTAAAGCCCTGTAAATATCTTACTGTAGACTTAAAGTCCAGACCAACAGTGTTGGTCTCACAGCTTGCTAGAAGTGCAGAATTTCAGGACCCCAGTCCACACTCCCTGACTACATTTTCAGAATCCCAGGTGATCTGTGTGTCCGAAAGAAGCACTGGCTTAGATCTTAGTCACTCCAGGATGTCGTCACCATCTGTGGGTGGAACGTTTAAAACACTAACGACATACTGCTTTAGAGTTCTAAAGTAACATTCTATTGTGGAAGAAATTTTTTTTTCTGAGCTAAAAATGTGAATTTACAATAGACCTCAGTTTTCAGAGGTCTTTAAGAGCTTTTTATTGACAATAATTTATCTAGTTATAGAGTATAGACCTCTGTTTAAAAAGTCTTGTCATTTTTCCTGTCCTTAATTTCAGCTCAGTGTTGTCTTTTGGAGTCCCCTCATGTGTCCGTTGTGATGTGCCTTATTGTCAAATTTCTGTGTATGTGCTGTCAAAGGGAATGCTACATTTATTTTCCAACATTTTATGTTTTCAGTATTTCCAGAGTGTAAATTCCAAATGACTATCTTCTCTAGGGCCAAAAGCAGTGTTAATGTATAATATGTACTCAAAAAAAATGTTTGCTGAATTTATTTTTAATGTAAGTCTCAAGAATAAAGTATCTGGGCTCACTCGACCTGTGAAAGGCTGTTACTGAATAATACAAAGTATCGTCCAGCAGTTTAAATTCTTCACAAGTGACACCAGACTGACCCCAGTTCTTTAAAACAAAATTTAAATAAAAACTTTCTGCTTCATAGCGATTGAACCTGTGGGGCTGTAGTGACCTCTACTGACTCTTGGGGGAAGCAGTTTTCAGTGTTAGGCATGTCTCCCTCATGTCAGGAAGGCTGCTCTGCTCACCACTTAGCATTTGTGGCTTCAGGGATCCTGCTGCTCACCAACTCTACACTGAGCTCATGATGTGGTTGGTATTGGGAAAAGTCTTATTTTGATTCCTGAATGGAGGCCGTGGTAGCACACACCTTTAATCCCAGCACTCGGGAGGCAGAGGCAGGTGGATCTCTGTGAGTTCCAGGCCAGCCTGAGCTACAGAGTGAGATCCAGGACAGCCTGGGACACACAGAGGGACTCTGCCTCCCCCCCCCCCCCCCGGACACACAGAGGGAGTAGTGGTGCTCCTTTGATTCTTAAATGCTTTAAGAGATCAAGGCCAGCCTTGGCTACAAAGGAAGTTCCAGGACAGCCAGGGATACAAAGAAAAACCCCGTCTGAAAAGCCAAACAGAAAAAGGGTGGGGTGGGGGTTAATAAGATGAAATCATACAGAGCAATAATCTTTCTTACTGTCTTACCTCCATACAAGATCCCCCCCCCCAGGTACAAACGACAACACACAGAAAGGAAAGTATAATTTATATGTACAACCGATAACCTGATACAGAAGAGGGTTGGGGGCAGACCAGGAGTAGGAGCAAAGAGACTGGGAAAGGGGCAGCAAGGAGGAAGTGGGGGTTCCCCATGCAAACTGCCACTCCCTGGCCCCTCCGTGGAGGGTGCCCATATCTCCCTGGCCTGTTACCACTATGTTGCTCTGGTCCCACAGGCAAGGTAGTCTCCTGACTAGGCCCCTGGCCTGACCTACTCAAATTTAGTCTGTATCCAGGCCTTGAGGAGGGAGGATTTAAGTCCTCCAGAAACCTGAGCCCCAGAGTGGGGGTCTGCCCCATGTCTGGCCCTCTGTATTCTCTCCCACCCTCTCTAGGTTCCTAGAGCAGGTTGGGGAGCTCCTCTTTGGCTTGAGGGAGTATCACCCAACCATTACTCTGGGTGGGGGTGGTCCTTGGTCCCTAGGGAGGAGAAAGGTTCCTAAAGCAAGATGCTGGTACACAGGAGGGGAGTGAGCCACTGGACAGCAGTCGACGCCCTCTCTTGTAGCTGCTGCGGCCTCCATGTGGGGAGGCAGGGAACGTGGCATGCAGCCGCCCTCCCCTCCCCTCCCCTTCCTTCTCCTGGTGCCTTCTCATCCCTCTGGAATGGCGTACCCTCCTCTTTGTTGCTCTTAGAGGCCAGGCAGGCTCACCCCCACTTCTGCAGGAGGTGGAGGAGATTCTGCAGGTAAGGACTGGGGGCCCCACCTCTCCCCTCCCGACAATCATTTAGTGGGAAGCTGTGTATTTGGTGGTGGGGAGTAAGGGTACTTGAAGACCCTACTAACCATCTCCCGCAGACCTCTTCACACCAGCACAGTCTTCAAGGTTTGGTGGGAAAGGTGTGTGGAGGTGGAGAGATAGGGGTCCTCCTTGAAGGGAGAAGTTATAGAGGGGCAAAAGGGCTCTTAGCCCAGTGGTGGCCCAAGGGGTGGGGTAGGTGGAGGGTTGGCAGCAGGCCCCAAGGCCTGAGATGTGGGTCGGCTCCGGGGTCGGGGCCTAGGTGAAGGGCAGGCCTGAGATCCAGTCAGTCGTCTATACAAATCACCTCCCCTGCTCGGGGCTCCTTCCGATCCAGCCCGTCTGACCCCAAGGCTACCATCATTTCCTTCTCTTTCTTCACCAGCACTGGGGGGCCGTTGGTGGTGGCTGTTTGGGGAGACAAGTGTGGATAGGTCAGTCCCTACATCCCAAACATCACCCCACGGCCACGTCATGTCCTCCCCCTCTGATTCTTCTCATAAATGCAGGAGTGGGGTGAAGCCCTCCTCAGATTCCCCTGATGCCACAATGTGACAGGTCTGACTCCGGAGCCTTGCTGAGCTCGCTCCCGGTCACTTCTTGAGGAAATCGGGTAGAGGCGGCTCAAGTGGGAGAGGCAAAGTCACATGTGTGAGGCTTCTGGCCTCTTGTTTTTTTGAGAAAGGATCTCTCTATAGCCCTCACTGTCCTGGAACTCAAACTCACAGAGATCCACCTGCTTCTGCCCCCCAGGTGCTGGGGTTAAGTGTGTGCACGACCACACAGCCCAGGCTGGCCTGAGGACTCTCAGGAATCCTGCCTTGGCCTCCTGACTGACAGAGTTTTGTCATAGGGACAGAAGAAGGGACACAAAGGAACAGATAAAACAAGCCCAGAACAACTCTTCCCTAAAACAGTGGACACTTACGAGGAGGAGAGGTGGGACTAAACAAGGCAGGGGCTCAAGCAGGAACAATGTCTGGCAAAACTATGGAGAAGCAGAGTCGGAACAACCACCTACCTGTGATGAAGGACCCTGCCGGCATCTGGCTGTAGTTGGCGCCTGCGGCGGCCAGAGCCCCTACGGGAGCGGCGCTGAAGGCTGCCCCGTACCCCGGTGGTGTGGCGTAAGGACCCGGGGGAAAGGCCTGGAATAGAGAGCAAGCTGAGGTTAGTTCGTCCATAGTCTAGAGGAGAGGGGAGAGGGATCATGCTCCAGAATTACTAGAGGCTGTGGTACAGGCAGGGAGACTCAAGGTGAAGACTACTGTAGCAGGCTGTTTCTCCATATATGTAGGATTCTGATGGAGCGTGTGTGTGTGTGTGTGTGTGCGTGCGTGTGTGTGTGTGTGTGTGTGTGTGTGTGTGTGTGTGCGCGTGTGTGTGTGTGTGTGTGCGCGTGTGTGTGTGTGTGTGTGTGTGTGTGTGTGTGTGTGTAGAAGGGGCACTGACAGAGAAACAGTTAGGGGAAAGGAAAGGGGGTTACCGGTGTGGGGTGAGGCTCTGTGCCCTTGCTGGCCAGCCGGCTGAGGATGCTGCGCTCGGACATCTGAAGGCGGGCTGCGATGGGGGGTATTCGGGACAGCGTGGCTGGCAGGCGGGTCACATCCGCCTTCATGTCGCTCAGCAACTCCTCCAGCTGGTTCAGAACTGGGGCCCGGGCCACAGAGAAAGAAGGGCAAGAGAAAGACGGAAAGAGAGATGGAGCCAGAAAAAGTGACAGTGAGATGGACAAGAACAGTCAGAAAGAGAGGACACAGACATCCGAGAACCACAGTGACAAAAAGGACAGGAAGTAGACAGCAAGGAGTGACCCAGAGGAGGAAAGTGTCAGGCCAGGCACCACACAGGACAGATGGAAATGAAGAAGGAGACAAAAGAACATGGGAAAGAGGAGGGGAAGACATTGGAAGACATGGGGTCGGGGGTTGTCAGAACATCCCATACTGGAACAGGAAGGCTTAGGGGGTGGGGAGGGATTGGAGGCATGGGGGTAGTGTGATTGAAGGAATCAGTTTTAGTACATAAGGGAGGAAGTGAAGGGGTCAGCATTATACAGAAGGACCTAAGGCAGAAGTCAGTCATTACACCAGGTGCTAATGTTAGGTGTTAAGAAGGCTCTGGGACTTAACCTCTAATTATCAAGGAGAAGGATGTGGGGGAAGAGGTTGAGGGTCAGAGGCAAGTTTTATGGAGTTTGGTCAAGGGCGGGTAGGCAGGAGTTTTCACTTCATAGGGTGAAGGAGGTACTAAGAAAGTGATCTGTGGGATCAAAGCTAAGGACATGCGCGGTGTGTACACACAAACTAAAGCTACCAGGATCACAGCAGGTACAACCATGTGGTCGTACTCCCAGGGATGCGGTCCCCCTGGATGCGGTGACTGGTACCCTATTGGTCATTGATGTGAACCCTGTCAGGTAGTGGGGAGAAAGACCTCGGACAAGGGATAAAGGCTAAAACCCACAAGGGTGGCAGCTGGGTCAGAGGTGGGGTTAGGGGTCAGAGGTGGGGTTAGAAGTCAGAGGGGAGTGGTTCAGAGGGTAGAGGGGTAAGGGGGCGAAGGGTGTGGGGTGAAGACTTACGCAGCGCTGTGGGCCCTCCCCCGCGCGGGGCCACCGCGGCCCTTACCCTTGTGCAGGACGGCGTTGGCTGGCTTGTTCCCTGCCAGCGACTCCTTGGAGAGGTGCTGGTGGCTCTCGGCTAGGCACTCAGCCTCGGCAAAGCGGGCGTGGAGGGCCATGGCGGGGTGCGCCGGCTCCTGTGACAGGTTCAGGTAGGCCGCCCGCCGCAGCTGTTCCTCGATCACCAGCGCCTGCTCCAGGAGCTGAGGGCACAGGACGGAGGTGAGCACAGAGGTGAGCAGAGGGGCAGGACACAGCACTAGAGAGCTACTCTGTCCCAGCTCTTGGTCCTCAGTGTGTGACCCCAACATCAATGCCGATGCAGACCAGTTTCCATCACTAGGGTACACTTGATCTTAGCCCCAAGAGCTACACCTCAACTCTCAAGATGTTAACAGCCCCCTAGACAACCTCTGACCCAAGACCTTCTTCACCCTACTTCTTTCCTTTTTCATCCCCACCTTGAACCTCCGGGCCAGGAACTTATTTTTCATCTCCAGGAAGTTCCCCTTATTGGCTTCGGTCTTAAACGGCTCGTTGATAATGGCAAACTGAGCATCATTCTGGATGTCTTGCCACCGGGCATAGCCATGACTGCCAGTGGAGGAAAGGGAACTATCAAGGAGACCAACTGAATGGGCTTGACTGTGAACACTTCTTCTGAGTGGCCAGATTTCCCCAGAGTGTGGCACAAGGCCCCCTGCCCCAAGTGTGGACCCTTCATGGACCCGTAGTTCTCCTCTGTCCTGACTAGTTTTTCTCAACCTGACACAAGTTAGGGTTATCTGGGAAGTGGAGCCTCAGTTGAGGAAATGCCTAAATAAGGTTGGGCTGTAGGCAAACCTATATGGCATTTTCTTAAGAATGACAGATGTGGGAGGACCCTGCCCACTGTTGGTGGTGCCACCCCTGGATAGCTGCTATAAGGAAGCAGGCTGAGCAAGCCATGAAGAGCAAGCCAATAATCACTCCTCCCTGGCCTCTGCATCAGTTCCTGCCTCCAGGTTCCTGCCTTGATTCCTGCCCTGACATCTCTGGAAGGTGCATCACAAGTTGTAAGATGAAATAACCCTCTCCTCCCCAAGCTGCTTGTGGTCACGATGCTTATGGCAGCAACAGAAACATGGCTAAGCCCCTTTTCTCCTCGATCGTGCATATATACAAAGGATACAGGACAATCCCAGCCAGAAGCCAGTAGTCATGTCTTCGGTGCCAGATCTCGTTGAGTTTCCCCGAGGAAATAGCTGCCCTCTCTTCATTTTGCCAAAGCGTGTGTAGCTCTGCAGAGAGACCAGCGGGAGCATCAGAGATTTGTGACCTGCATCCATCCCAACAGTTTCTTACAGATGGAAAGCTGAGTGACGCCAGAGCACTAAAGGCTCCTAAGAACTGTGAATAGGGTGACAGACAGAGCTCAGGGGTTAAGAGCACTTGTTGCTCATACAGAGGACCCGAGTTCAGTTCACAGCACCCACATGGTAACTCACAACCATCTGCAACTCCAGGTACAGGGGGTCCTGCACCCTCAGAGAGTGGTGCACACACATACATGCAGGCAAACACTCAGACATAAAATAAATCTGAAAAAGACTAAATTTAAAAAGTGGGGAAAGGTTATGTTAGGTTGGAAGAAATAAAGTTAGTTATGAACAGGCTCACATTAGGATTAAGACAAAAGACTCTATTAGAGATGAGTGGGAAGGCTCACTGTCAGCATGCACTATCTCACTGGAAGTACTTAGAATTAAATGGAGCAGGCAGCCTCAGGCACAATGAGAAAGCCCAGAATGGCAGGTAACAGACGACAGCGCACCTGTGAAACCACCATCAGCAATATTGAACATGAACCTTGGCTTCTCCACCTTCTCCTCACGGCGCCCATTGGACCGTGGCTCATCACGAGGAGGCCCAAATCGAAGCTCCCGTTCTGCTTTTACATCCTCTGCTAGGCCAAAAAGGAAGAGTTCACACCTCAGGACAGCCTTCTACTAGGTCTCAAGACTACTTAGTACATAAACCGTGCTGGCTCTTCCAACGGCGACCCACCCAAGACCCAGGCATTTGGTTCCCCCAGATCCCACCTCCCCTGGTGCCCGCAGGGACTCAGGTGTCCAGTCCTTCCTCCCATTACCTCTCTTGCCCAAATCCCCTGTTTCCCCCTCTGGTCTCTCCCTGTGCTCCTGTGCATCCAACGGCTTCTCCTCCCCCTTTTCTCCTGGCGTTGGCTCTGAGGCTGTGGAAAGAGTCAGGAAATAGAAGGAAAGATGTTTCTCTCTCCCAGCTCCGGAAGACAGAGCTCCCACATTCCAATCACCATCAGCACTAGAAAAATGACCCACCAGACTTGTCTCTGTCTGCTCGGTACCCAGGTTCAGGCTCCACCTCTCCAGGCAGCCCTGGTGTTTCATCCTCTGACAGAATCTTCCTTGGCTCCAGTCGCTCTCCAAGTGACGGGGCTGGGCTGGGAGAGTCAATCTGCTGGAGGACAGTAGAGCCACAATGAGCTAAAGTTTCTAGGTACCAAGACCCTCCAGACCTTCCACCCCAGCCCCTCAGAGAGATCCAGGTGTCTGCACACCTCTGTCTCCATCTTTTCCCCCATTCTGCTATTCTTCTCTGGCTTCTCTTCTGGGTTTTCAGTGTCATCCTTCTCGAGAGGTGTCCTTATACCATCTCCTTTCTCACTTGGGGCGGGAGTAGCTGTGGGTGAAGGCAGAGTGCTGTGGTTTTGACAACTGAAGTGTTCTCCCAGGGTTCATGTGTTGACATTTAATGCCCAGTGTGAGGTAATAAAACGGTAGAAACCGAATCTAAGTACACTATTGACAGGTGGGGTTAGATAGGGTCAGGGTGAAGCCCCCCTCCCCTGCAGCTGAATCCTGGTGGCTCTTCAGAAGAGGGAGAGGAAGAACACACATGCATGCTCTCTGCATTTCACCACGGGATAGCCTGTGTGACCTCAGGAATTCTGCAAGCCAGAAGGTCACCACCAGTTGCAGCTGTTGACCTTGACCCTCCAAAACCATGAGCCCAGATAAGCCTACTTCCTATAAAGTTGCCCAGCTTCAGGAGCCGCATTAGAATCACACACACTGCGGGGAGCAGAGGCTCTCTACCCTGACATCTGACTGCACCTGTCCCGCTCCGTCCTGATTCCCAGTTACCAGGTTTAGAGGTGCAAGGACTGTTGGTGGTAGAGGCCTCGGGAGTGGCGGGAGACGTCTTGGCTGGAGAGGAGGCCCTGGAAGAGCGCTTGGAGTCAGCGCTCGGGTCAGGCATTAGCTCCGGCATTGACCAGCGTCCATTGATATGCTCAAACTCTTGCACCTGGGGAAGGAGGGTTACAGGACAAGGGTTGATTCCTGGCACTGGGCACGGAGGAAGGCCTAGTCTCCTCTGTAGCACACCAGCCTAAGCTAGAACTAAGACAGAGGAAGGAAGAACAGAGACCAGGCAGCTGGCTAGATGCTTGAGTGAGGAAAGTCTGATACCTTCTTCTTGACCAGAGACATGACTCCAATGCGAGTCAACACCTGCTGGCGACTCAGCCCCTCCCGAGGGACCCCATCAGCAAAGGTCTCTGAGCCATCCGCCCCCGGCTCACACAGATGGCGCATGAACAAAGACACGTAGGCCCTGGAAAGCATGGGGCAGAAGAAGATTGCAAGGTCTCAGGGGTGGGTCAGGCCACGAGGGAGGTGCAGAGATCACTACCTCCTGAACTTCAACTCCCCAGTGGCTTCCAAGACTCGGCCCATGGGCCTCCCACTGGAATCAGCCCCCACACCTAACTCTTCATTGACCCTCCCCCTCAGCTCCCCCACAGCAGCTCCTGGGACTTGGCACTTTGTTCCGGGCCCCATCAGTCAGTTATTCATCCTGTTCACCAGCTCCTCCTGCCAAGTTATCATGGCCAAGTAAATGTGAGGCCAGGCTAGCCGGGGTGAGGCTCCTTCCTCAAACACACCCCCATGAAGGAAGAGGCCTGGCCCCTTTATTCTAGGCTCTGTTGAGGGGAAGTGGGGTAGGCTGAGCCCACTTCCCAGGAAATCGAGCCTGGACATGTCTAAGGTAGGGAGGTGGTGATCAGCTGAGTAAGGTCACATCATATGGCAGCCAAGAGGAAGAAAGTAATTCCCGGAGCTCTTAGCCCCTATTCAATTCATCCCCAAATCGTCCACACTCACTTAAACTCTTTCTCAGTCTTGCCCCTCAGGTCTCGCACTAGCCACTGTGTTGTGAAAGCATCCTGGGGTGGCATCCCCCAGCGCATCACAGCGTTAAGGAATGCCTTCCGTTGTCGGGTGTTGAATCCCAATACCTGAAGATAGGGCAAAGAGGCAGGGCCACAAATGATTAGGAATCTGAAATCCTTTCAACTGCTGGTGGCCCAGTCCTCAATTTCAGCCCCTCCCCCCAACATCCACCCCACCCCCGCCACCATTTTCTCCTTAGAGATCATGCATGGGGCCTGGGCAGAGTCTCACCTCAATGTTCCCGCCCACTCGAGCCAGCAGTGGAGGCAGTGGCTTGTCCTTTTCATTTCGGAGCTGCCTCTTAGATTGTCGACGGCCTAAGGGTAAGGGTGACACTGGTTAGCAGAGTCGCTTCCTCTAAGCCCTCAGTCTTCCTTAGCACCCACCCCATAATACAAAAACTCAGGCTAGCCTGTGTCATGTTTGCCTCTAATTTTCCTCCAAGTATGTTGCCAGCAATACTACCTAGTAAGGCTAAAAGAAGTTATATTTAAAAGTTAATAACAAATATCTGACAGACAGTCTTACTCATGGGAAAGTAAAACACCGAAATTTTCCTGTGTAGTCTCGGTGTACGTGTGTTCGTAGTTTTAGATGAGGTCTGTGTTGACCAGCCCTCCGACTCCTAGACTCAAGCAATCCTGTCTGACCCTCCTAGGAGCTGGACCTGCAGGTGCGCATCACCACGCCTCACTACCTTTCCTGACCTGAGAGCATCTGATACCACATAGCTATGTGCTCCAAATGTGACAGAAAAAAGAAGAAAAAAATAGTGGGCATAAAGGAAGCTAGGAAGTAAAACTGCAAGGCTGAGACAGGAAGTCAAGACAAGAGGCCACCTTCAGGACGCTCATCGAAGTCCTCATCCTCCTCCTCTGACCCCACTGAGTATTCTGACTGGTTATCTGTGAGGACAGAGGGTTCAATGGTCAGCGGTAACCATACTGGGGCCCTTCCCACTTGGATTCTTCATTTTGGACATTTCTCCCCTCCACCCGGCCTTGGTCTTGCTGGAGACTCTGGGTCAGATCCGTCAGTCATATATTCCTAGCCATCTTTGGTCTCTAGGGACCTCCTCCTACTGTACCACTCTGCCTCCTGTCAAAGCTACCCTAAACACTGAGTCTCGGTGTTCACAAGATCCCTCTGTAGTCCCTAGAGAGTTAAATCCCCACAAATCCATCTGGCTTTAGAAAAGTTCCTCTTGACCCTTCCCAATCACCTGGCCTCCAAAGAGCTCTCCATCACATCTTCCCTTCCCACCCCTCGGGGCAGTCCTCACCTTGATCCTCCTGAGCGGCATCATTGTAGTTAACTTGCTTTCGAACCCGCTTCCCCTTGCCGAGGTTTCGGGCAAGGTCTTCTTGCTGCTGCTCATAGTGATGCCTCAGCAGCTTCTCCCAGTAGTCGGGGTCCACATTCTCCTCCTGCTTGATGATCTCTCGCTCGATCTCCTCGATCTGCAAGGCAGCCGAGTGAGGCTGGCAGCCTCCCTCACCGGTCCTTGGGCTGCACCAAAACCCCTCTCCCCACGTAGGCCCAGTCCTGTGCGATGCTCCCCCCACAACAACACCCCCCACCCCCCATTTTCAGGTCTGCGTGCAATCTCTGGACACTGCACAGCTTTCCTGGCACCTCTTCCTTGCAATGTGCTGGCATCTTCTCTAAAGCTCTCCTCCACTTCCCCTCACTTCCTCCCACAGACTCTAGTAGTTCCGTGACTACTAGAACGGTCTCTGCCTATGTCTCTCTCCAAAGTGCAGTCTCATCTATCGGAATGAGAGACTGTTTGAAGTCCACTGTTGCTTTTTGCTGGGGGCCAGGGTGGGATAATAAGTCAAAAATAAGAGTGTAGAATTTCAAAATTTAGTGAGAGGCACTGCCCCTCAGAGATGGCCCTGGAGAGACAGGGTGTGGCCCCAACGCCTCTCACCTTGTCTTCTTCACGCACAACATACTGGGCCACCTTGAAGGAGCTGAGATACTCATTCATGTTCTGCACGTCAGTATCCTCGGTTGCATCCTGGTTACGGTCCAGCAGTCTAGCGATGGCTTCGTTGTCATAGTGGATCACACTGCTGTCCTCCTCCTTGTTCTCCCCTGGCAGAGACAAGGAACAGAAAGGACTTGAGGCTCCAGTCAGGAGCCCGGGCAGTTTAGGCAGGATGGTGAGATGCTCCTCTCTTCCTCCTTCTCCCTGGGCCCTGCAGAGGACAACTGTCCCCTGGGAGCGCATGTCAAGGGTCTTTTGCTTTGTTTCCTTAGATGGCCAACCCTTGTTTTTCTTCACCTTTGCTGTGTTCCTCAGGGGAGGACAGGACTACCTTCAGGGACATGTCTCACCCTCATTCTCGTCCTTGAACAGCTCCTCGGTGCCAAACTTGAGGATGTCATCCAGCTCCTGCTTGGACATGGAGCCAGCCTTGGAGCCCAGGCCAGGCCGCACCACCAGGTGCGTCAACATCATCTTCCTCTTGGCCACCTGCGTAATCCGCTCCTCCACAGACGCGCGGGTCACAAAGCGGTAAATCATCACTTTGTTGGCCTGGCCAATCCGATGGGCTCTGCTGAAGGCCTGCAGGGGCAGGGGAGAAGGGAGGTCAGCTGGGGAGTGGCATGGAGAAGCAGGCACACGGTCAGGAAAGGAGGCTGGCAGGGAAAGGCCTTCTCCTCCCTCCTAAGACCCACACCTGAGCAGGACAACCTCTTCCATGAACCCATGTCAACTTGCTGAATGTCACAGGGGATTTAGGATGCAGGTTCCCACCTGGATGTCATTATGGGGGTTCCAATCAGAATCGAAGATGATGACAGTGTCAGCAGTGGCCAGGTTGATGCCCAGGCCTCCAGCTCGGGTGGACAGTAGGAAGCAGAATTGTTGGGCACCAGGAGCTAGAAGGCGAGAATTAGGAGGTCAAGTTCACCTCCAGCTGCTACATGCTCTGACTATAAATCACTATATCCCAACTCCAACGTCTAAGTTTCCAACACCCCTCACCATCCCCAATCCTGAGGACAGGACAGAAGTTTCTCGAGCCTTCCATATCCATAGGGACCAAAGCATTTCATTCTCACCATTAAAGCGATCAATGGCCTCCTGCCTAAGGGCGCCAGTGATGCCGCCATCGATGCGTTCATACTTGTAACCTTCATAGTCTAGGAAGTCCTCCAGAAGGTCTAACATTTTGGTCATCTAAACCAAGGGACAGTAGGAGTTCAGAAGGCTACGACATGGCTTGGGCCTAGTTCCCCAAAGCAATACTTCACTAACAAATCCCCAAGCCTTATACTGAAACCCACCCACCCTCTGAGGCTCCCAGTGACTAGCTCCCTCTATCCCCAGATTCACTGTTCTAGTGCCAGTCTTGATTAATCTTCTAATAAGGCACAGGTTCTCTGAGACCCATGAAAAGGTTTCAGAGAAACCTATAAATACTTTGAAAAGCTCATAAAACTGGTATGTGGTTTTCTCCGAAGTGGAAGAATACCTTTCATCGGAATCCTAAAGGGTCGGTACTTCCTACCTGCATTCATTCACAAGGCTGACAACCATACTAGTCTTAGGAACAAGGGTCAGATCAAGGGATGAGCCAGGCAAGCCAGGCTTTTTGCTTTGTTTTTAAAGACAAGGACTCACTGTGTAGGCCTGGCAGGCCTGGAACCCGCTATGTGGACCAGGCTGGATTTAAGGGGTGCACCACCAGACCCAGCCCTAGACTTCTTTATTATTGTTCTATTTGTGGATCCAATCAGAGCCTCATGCAAGCTAGGCAAGGGCTCTGGCAAGGGCTCCACCACCAAGCCATCTCTAGCCACGTGCCCTCTCTTTTGGTTACTCGGATACAGGGTCTCTCTATGTGTAGACTGGCTTCAGCCTCGGCATCCCAGCTTCAGGGATTATTGGCATGTGTCACCTTGCCTGCGTGAGTTAAGACATGCTTATGAGCAGGATCTCAGTCTTTCCTACTAGAGCAGCCCAGGGATGAGGACAGGCACTGAAGTCTGATTGGCGGATGGCCACAGAGCACAGGTGGGAAGGAGCGGCCAGCGGGTCACCTGGGAGAAGATGAGCACTCTGTGTCCTTGCTCCTTCAGCTTCCGCAGCATCTTCTGCAGCAGCATGAGCTTTCCTGATGATTTAATGAGTGCCCCACCCTCGTAAGCCCCACTGGGGAGTTTCGGGGACTCCTGGAAAGTGGGGGAAAGAGGGTCAGGAAGCGTACTCCTTACTTCTGCTGTGACTAGAAAAACCAAAAGCTTAATAAGGCTCCCACACTTCTCAGTTCCTACCCTTCCAAGGGCAGAACCTGGGCCCTGCAAGCTAGTCCCACCCCTCTGCTCAACGCAGACCCTCCCAGAGAATCAGCCACGTGATCAGCCACCCCTACCCCTTGCTCTGCTTCCTACCATGGCAGCCACAGGGAAGAGGTATGGGTGGTTACAGCACTTCTTAAGATCCATCATGATGTTAAGCAGCGACACTTGGTTCCCACCACCTCTCGAGTTCAAGGCCTCAAAATTTCGAGTTAGGATGTACTTGTAGTATTTCCTAAAGACCAGGGTAGGGATGTACAAAGGATAATAAGAAAGAAACCACTTCTTTTTTCTTTCTTCCTTTTTAAAATTTTTTGAAACAAGGTTTCTCTGTGTAGCCCTGGTTATCCTGGAACTCACTCTGTAGCCCAGGCTGGCCTCAAACTCAGAGACCCATCTGCTCCTGCCTCCCAAGTGCTGGGATTAAAGGCAAGGGACACCACTCCCAGCAGCAACCACTTCTAATGCAGCACTTGGTGCCAACTCTTGGAAAGTTACCCTCACCCAAACGCCACTCCCAAGTCAAGACAGCCTGTCCTGAGTCTCACTTCTGCATGGGGCTTAGCTCCACTCGGACAATGAGCTCCGTCTTGGCTGGCATGTTCTTAAAGACATCTGCCTTGAGTCTCCGCAGCATGTGTGGTCCCAGCAAATCATGCAGTTTCTTAATCTGGTCCTCTTTGGATATGTCAGCAAACTCCTCCAAGAAGCCCTCCAAGTTGCTAGCAGACACAAAGAGGTAAGAAGACGGACAAGGTGGCAGTCCCCTGCCTCTGATCTCGGGGACCTTTTACGAGAACCCTGGCGCCGCCCTCTGGGAGCCACTTACTTAAACCTCTCTGGAGTGAGGAAATTCAGAAGATGGAAGAGCTCTTCCAGGTTATTCTGCAGTGGGGTCCCCGTCAGCAGCAGCTTATGATCTATCTTGTAGCCATTGAGGACCCTGAAAAACTAGAAGGGAGACAGGGCAGGCAGGAGAAAGGGTTATCAGTGGCAAGTGGCTCTCGCCTCACAGACATTTCCCTGTGGCCAGGGCTGAACCCCACACCCTCAGGATGAGACAGCCCAAACCCCAGCCCCGCTCCCTCCCAGTACAGTCCTTTCTCCACACGGCACAAGGACCCTCCCTCCAGGCTACAACTCCCCCAAAGGATTTGTGTGAAGGATCGAGACAGATGCGAGTCCAGGCCTGAGTCTGGAATCTCACTCACCTTGGACTGGTTGTTCTTGAGTCGGTGAGCTTCATCCACCACAAGACAGGCCCAGCGGATGGAGCCCAGCGCTGCCTGATCGATGGTGATCAGCTCATACGACGTCAGGAGAACATGGAACTTCACCTGAGCCTCTCTCTGCCAACAAACCATTGCCCACTCAGCTGCCACTTACCACACCCACCTACACCCCCAGCTCCTGCCCTTTATGGAGAACCAGGTTCTGTGTTTCCCTCGGGAGGCCAAACATGACCACGGACCAGAGCTCTTAGTTCCACTCCCAGGCCCAGTACCGAGAGTCTACGATGGAGAACAGAGGCACAAAGACTAGGAGAGGAATCCCTGGTCGGGACAAAGGAATACCAGATCCAAGAATCTTGAAGCACGTGACAGGGACTCACCTTCATCTTAAAAGCTTTCTTCCCGCCTTTTATGGCATTATCCTCAAAGGAGAACTCATTTTCTCGAATAATGGCCCGGCTGTCCTTGTCACCCGTGTATGTGACCACATAGAACTTGGGTGCCCACATCTGGAACTCTCGCTCCCAGTTGATGATGGTAGAGAGTGGAGCACTCACCAGGAAGGGACCTTTGGTGTGGCCCTGGGAGTCAAGGGTGGGATCCCATCAGTCCCGGCTCAAGCACCGCACACCAGGCTGCCTGCTCTAGCCTGCTATCCTCCACCCCAGCTAGGCTAGGACCCACACCCTCAGGGGCCCAGAATCCACCGCACACCTCCTTGTACAGTGAGTAGAGAAAGACGATGGTTTGGATGGTCTTGCCCAGGCCCATCTCATCAGCCAGAATTGTGTCGGTGCCTTGGGCCCAAGAGAAGCGCAGCCAGTTGAGTCCCTCCAGCTGGTACATGTGCAGTGTGCCTCCTGTGGCTGTGATAAACCGGGGCTGGGTCTCGTATTTCACTGTAGGCTGTAGAGGGGAAACATGCAAAGGTTCAAGGGGACAGGGTTCTTCAGCCCTGTCCTAACACTGCTATCAAGCTGAACTGTGATATCCTCAGCTACGGCCTGAGTTGAGTTCCACTCTTCAGGCCTCCCTCACCCCCCCCCCCACCCTCACCCCCACCCCCACCTCCCGGCCCCTAAATCAAGCCCATCAGTACCACTAAGAAGGGCTAGCTCGGAAAGGAACCGGGCTAGTACTTCTGGAAGCACCCCAACTCCCACGCCCAATCCCCAGCCCCTCTGCAGGGCAGACTGAAGGGTGGAGCAGAGCAGTTGCTCAGGGCGGCTGACCGCTCCAGGACTCAGTCCCAAGGCTCTCGTGACAGGGAAACGAACTTACATCATTAGTAGGTGAGCTGGGAGGCCCATCTCCCTGTAACTCCTTCTTCTTCTTCTTATACTTCCGAGGCTGTGCAGGGTCCTCCCCCATAATTAGCTCACTGAGGAAAGAGTGGGCGTCTGAGCAAGGCCTGGTCCTCGGGAGCCCCCACTTTTCTAAATCTATTCCAGACCTGCCTCCCTCTGCCTAAAACCTTTTCTCAGATTCTCTCAGTTTCTTCCTCAAAAGCATTTTAAGGAAAAAAAAAAAATCTAACTACACGTAGTTTTGGGTGTGCATGTATGCACATGCCATGGCCTACATGCAGAGGCCAGAGGACAACTTCTGGAAACTGGTTCTCTCATTCCACCATGTGGGTACTGGGGGATGAAACTCAGGTCGGCAGGCTTAGCGGCCAGTACCTTTATCCACTGAGCCATCTTGCCACCCTCTCCCAAGCCTTCTGTCCTCACTCCTGGGATTATACCTTGAGAGTCAATCCTTCTCTTCCAGGCAATCTCTTACCCACTTCTCAGACCACATCTCATTTCCTCTTCTTATTCTTTTAGATTTAATTATCTTTATTTGTGTATGTGTGACAGGCATGCACATGTGTGCGGGGTGCCCTCAGAGGCCAGAAGAAGGCATCTGATCCCCTGAATCTGGAATCACAGAAGGTTGTGAGCCTGCAGATGTGTATGCTGAACTCAGATCCTCTCAAGAGCTCCTAGCTGCTGGGATATTTTCATGCCGGCCCTATCTTGCTTCTCCTTAAACTACCACTACCAAAGCTATCAAAGGCCGAGCCCAGGCTGCCACCGCCCTAGGCCTCAGCTTAGTTTCATGCGCTATGCGCTGGCTCCCTCACCGATGTCTCCAGTAACTTTGCTTCTGGTCTTCATATTCGGGGATGTTCATTTCATCCTCCTCCCATGTAGACTGGTCGTAAGGCAAATCCTTCCATTTCACAAGATAGTGGTAATTCCCCTTTTTATCCATACTGTTGGGCGGGAGGCCAAGAAGAGAAAAAATAGTATGCATCACACATTGCACAAAGTCCTGATAAATAGTGTCAACAAACACAGCATCTGCTACCTCAGCCTTCTCGAGATGGCGTGTAAAAGCCAAGCATCACAGAACATCCCAGAGAGCCCACAGTACCACTCACTTGCCCAGACAGGATTTCTGAGTGTCTAACATGACACTCAGCCCATGGACGGAGGCATTGGGCTGAGCGGCGAGTGAACCACAAATGTCTCTCTTGTCACTCATGCTTTGGTACAAATGGACTAGTGTGGTAGTAAAAGCCACACTGCAAACACTCATCTGGATGACCTGTTTCTCGTAGTTGGCTTTCATGTCCCACCCCATCCCTGGGCTATAGAAATAAGTGAAGAATTCTGGACGGGCTTTCCTCCCGGTTTCTCAGGTCCCCTAGAAGAGACTGGAATCGCAGAGACAGTCACCAAACCTCAACTGTCACCTGGTTTATGTGGGGCCACCGCCACCGCAGCGAGACAGTGTCACAGTCCAGGTGGGCCTTTCCCCGGCCCGAGGGCTCACCTGTGGTTGATGATGCGGTGGACAGTCATCCACTCTGGCTTGATGCCGAATCGGTAGTACTTCTCCTCCATCTCTGCGTAGTGAGGGTCCTTCACCTTGCGCTTGTCGCTCTTCCCGTCGTCCTCACCGGAGCCGTAGTCCAGGGGTGGGGGCTCATCCATGTCATTCTTCCGTTGGTAGTTTCGATACATTACCAAGTGGAAGATTTCCAGCTGATGGAGCAGAGAGGGAGAGGAGAGATAGCATCCAAATCCAGAGACAAAGGGCAGTGAGAAAAGGCTAAAACTCAAACCTTAATAATAAAAACAACGGTGCAAAAGAAAGAAAATGCCGGCGCGCCTTTAATCCCAGCACTCGGGAGGCAGAGCCAGGTGGATCTCTGTGAGTTCGAGGCCAGCCTGGTCTACAGAGCGAGATCCAGGACAGGCTCCAAAGCTACAGAGAAACCTTGTCTCGAAAAACCAAAGTAAACAAACAAATAAAATGGATAGGACAGAAATAAATACAACTGATATAAGGCCAGGCCGGGGAGACGGTTAGGGAACCCTGAGAGACAAGACAGGGCGATCAGGACAGTGGAGATGGATAAGGAATAAGAAGATAAGGAAGGAGATGGCGGTCAGGAAAGGGGTGAGAACGAACAGACATGGAAAGAGACCGAAGGACCAGGGGTAGAAACTGAAGTAGGAAGACAGGAAAGGGGATGGAAGCCGAGAAGAGAGGGAGGCGAGGACAAGTGACTGGGAGCAGACCCTGGGGCAGGAAAAGCTCTGTACCTGGAGCTCCTTGGCCCAGGAGCAATGCCAGTAGGAGAGCCCCACCCACTTGACAAAGAACTCTCGCTCTGATCTGCCTTGAAGAGGGCGAGGGGGTGGCACATCTGGATTCCCGTCTGCTTGCTGGGGTGCTGGCATGGCCACAGGTGGCTCCCCCCAGCGCCAGTGCAAGATCTTCTGGACACGGCCCTTTAGCACAGGACACTTGGGGACGGACACACAGGAGAGAAAGGAAGGGAAGAGGCAGAGAGCCCTGTTAGGTAGGTCAAAGGCCCAACAAGGCTGGGGGCAAAGGCAGGAAGAGCCTCATGCCTGGGCCCAGAAGGACATGGCGGCATACCGTGCACCGCGGGCACAGCCATTCCCCGTTGGGGATGTCGGGCAGTGGGGGGTTCAGACAGTGGATGTGGTAGGAGGAGATGCAGGCGTCACAGCATAGCAGCTCCCCGCCATCCTTGCACACTCGGCAGTACTCCATGTGGTCATCCTCCTCCTCCTTCTCGCCTTCCTCCCCCTCCTCCTCGTACTCCTCCTCCTCTTCCTTGGCCTCCCACTGCACCCCTTCCTTCTCCTGGAGGCCAAGAGCAGAAAGAGAGAGGTAGAAGAAGAGGAGGGGAGACTGGAAAGTTGGGGCGAAGCCAAGAAGACCGAGTCCCAGAAGTGCACAGACGTCTCACGGGACCTACCAAACAGGAAAGCCCCATTTTCCAAAAATACTGACTCTGGGGAGGAAGGGCTGAGTGAGGGGACCCCATGAGGATTCCAGAATCCTGTGTACCTACTGCTGAGAAGCCCAGAAGACCATAATATAAAGCAAGAAGAGGAGATGGGTGGAGCCCGAGGGCACCAGGTACTCACACAGTGGGGGCAGCTCCATTTGCCCTCAGGAGCCCGGTCAAGCTCAGGGTCAAGGCAGACGAGGTGGTAGGCACGAGGGCAGGTGTCGCACAGAATAATTTCCCCACCCTGCTGGCACACCTCACAGTAATCCTGGTGATCCGTCTCGTAGCCATCAACCTCCTCCTCCCCGGCCACTGCAGGACAGCCCAGGACTGTCATATACCCCGGTCGAGGCAAAGGGAACAGAGAAAGAAAGGAAGAAAGGGGTTCAGGGAAGACAGAGGGGTGGAACCGAGAAGTCAAACTCTGCAGCGCGAGGCAGCAAAGGAAGAAGAGGGCGGACAGAGAGGCTCACACAGCGACAGCCTTACCCTTCTTCTTCTTCCTTCCCGGCCGGCCTCGCTTCAGTTTCTTGGCACGGACAGGGCCATCAGGCCGGCCTGAGGCACTATGGACACTACCACTGTCCAGGTCTGACTCCTCAGCTTCTGGTTCAGGGCCCTCATCACTCTGAAAAACATACTGCCCGTAGCCCACGGTCATCAGTGAGGCGTACTTGATTCTGCCCACCACTACCCTGCGTCCCGAGACTGTGGGTTCCCCACTTCCCCATGGACTACCCAAAGATCTCAGCCCTCGACTCCCGGTGTTTAGCAGACAGGGAAGAGCCGCTCACCGAGCCTGCCTTCTTCCTCTTGGCACCCAGCAGCCCCAGCTTGATTTTGAGTGGCGCCATCTTCTTTCCTCGAAGCTTCTTACGTCCATCAGGCACTCGGGGGCTCTTATTCCGCCTCTTGTGGCCTGGACCTGAACGAGGGAATAGGGAGGAGGGGAGAAAATCCATAGGCCATGACACATCCTGGAAGAACAGGGGTCACAGGAACGCGGGATTGCGCCACAGGCTACGGTTTTACTCATGCCCCTTCATGGGAAGCACTTCCTCCTCCCCAGCAGTCAGGGCTGGGAAGGCATGAGCTACAGCCATGAAGCCATGCAGTGCGGAAAGCAGGAGACCGGCTGGAAGAAGAGCACTCCTACCTTTGCCTTCTTTGGTTTTGGCTCTTCTGATGGGTGGGGGCTGGATTTCAGGAGCAGGGGGTGGTGGAAGGGCAGGGGGGGGTCCAGATGGTGCCAAGGGGGTGGCTGGGGAGATGGCAGCTGACACCTGCTCAGCTACAGCCGCCGCCGCCGCTGCCGCCGCCGCCGCCACAGCAGCTGCTGACCCTTTGAAGGGGTTATTGGCGCTGAACTCTCGCCACTTGGCCCCCAGGATGGTCATCATCTTCGACATTGGGATCTTGGGATTCTTCTTAGCAATCAGGGGCCTGAAAACAGAGAAGCAGAAAATCCAGACCTTTCACAGATGGTCTGGGAATACCGCCATCTCCCCATATCAATTAAGTCTACGCTAACTATCCTGGGTGGGGAAATGTGTCCTATTAAGAAAAATATTAATTTAAGTAATAAATGAAGCAAAAAGAAGTTAAAAGGGAAATATGCCCTGTTGCACACCATCCTCACAATGGTGCTCTTGCTTTGATTTTCCTGCATTTTACTGAATTCCATGGAACCTGAAGGAAGCTTCCCTTGGGACGTTTTGAAAGAGACAGACGTTGCATTTTCCTCCAGGGTGTGTGTGTGTGCAATGCTCCTACAAGGACACCTGTGATCTTCAGTGCCAACAGACATACTGTCTTTGGCAGAGGTACAAGGAAGATATGGCTAAGGACAGCTACCAGTCAGCATCCCTTGAGTCTAGGTTCCAAAGGCACTGGGCTATGCATTCAACTTCCCACCAAATCCACAAAGTATGTATTTTCTCTAGTTTACAGAATAGGAAACTGAGCACCAAAGAAATTACGTAGCTTGCCCAAGATGAAGCCAGGGCATGAAGTGCTGCGTTAAACCTCAGCTTGTGCCTCCACAGCTCAAGCCCCATGCTACTGATGCGGGGTGTGTCGTCAGAAGACTTAAGAAAGAGCCGTCAAGCCTGAAATGAGAGCTCTAGGACAATGACGTCACCCAGGCCTAGGGAAGTCAGAGAGAGGGTGGGGATTTAGCTCAGTGGTAGAGCACTTGCCTAGCAAGCACAAGGCCCTGGGTTCGATCCTCAGCTCAAAAAAAAAAAAAAAAAAGAAGTCAGGGAGAGGAAAATGGAACTACTGTCGGAGCAGGAGCAGACTCAATCCTTCCTGTCCTCACTATCTTCTAGTTCTGGAAAGTTCTCTAATGTAGTACTCGACTCGACCTCTGCCCCCACAACTTTAGGGAAAGATGGAGTCTTAGCTGGGGCTGACAGATGCCAAACCAAGAGTAGACTGAAAGTATGTGCAAAATTTTGTGTGCACATGCCATCAATTTCCCTGGGAAGCATTTTCATATATTTCTGACAGATTCCAGAGAGGCCCAGCCCACACCCCAATATTAACTATTTGTCTGAAAAGAGGCCCAGTTCCACTGTACCTCATGAACTGACTGAAGGCTTTATAGTTGGTAAGTGTGTGGTAGTCCTCCTCAGAGAACACATGCTCCACATCCTCCAAGCCCCAGGTCAGAAGCAGGGCAGCTGATGACTTCTGTTCCACCTGCTGAGGGGGGGACAGCGTGGTAAGGTGGGGCTCCCCGACTCCTCTCCCAGACATCCTTCAATGTCTCTCTCAGTCTCCACCAGTTTCCCGTTCCCCTCTGCAGCCCAGTCCCCATGCTTTACAAACCCCAGCTCCGCAGCATCCCTCCATCCCCACGCTGATCTCCGATGCCAATTCCTCGGCCTTACTTCCTAACTCTACTCACCTTTTGCCCCCCATCTCCTTCTCCCCTTTTCCTCCTCTTCGTCTTTTTCTCCTTTTTCTCTCGGTGCTTCCTTCTGCGTTTCCGACCTGGTCCAGGTCCATACTCGCTGCCTCCACTCTCCGACTTCTCCCGGTACTCACCTTGTTCTGAGCCAAATTCCTCTTCACTGTCCTAAGGGAGAGAAATAAAATAGCATTTATTCATTCCTACCATGTGCCAAGAACTGTTCTTAGCATGAAACATATTTTATCTCTTTCCATCTTTACAACTACCCTATGAAACAGTAGTTGATCTATATTGATTCACTTTTTTACAGAAGAATCGAGGCCCAGGGAGCTAACGACCCAGACAGGAAGACAGAGGAATTAAACCCAGGGCTCAAACATGTGGGCAAGCTCTCCACCACCGAGCTACACCCTCAGCAAGCCAGGGCGCTCTCAACTGTTTTCTCTCGGATTGTAGGGCAAGTTACAGTGACAGCTGGACTCTTCACCAGCTCGGAGAAAGTGAGGTTAGGGTTCCGGGTCCAAGAGGTGCAGATGAGGTACAGAAGGGAGAGAGTGGAGCCTCTTGACACCAGGGACACCTCTACTCAGGTAACCAGGGCCAGAGAAGGTGGACAGTCTCTGGGAGGAGGACCCTGCGCCTTGCTCCAGCATCAGGGACCCTGATACTCACAAGCTTCTTGCGTTTCCGGGGCTTGCCTGGCTTGTTTTCCTTCTGCTTTTTGGGTCCTCGCTTTCTCTTCTTCACACCCAGTGCTGAAGGCAGTAACCGGATATCATCTTTATCTTTGGAGAGAAGAGAACCAGAAAACCTAAGCTTGGAGCACCCCAACCCGAGGTTCTTCACGGTCCCCCTTCTTCCCAACTCAGTAGCACTCTCTAGGAACCCGAGCATCCATCCTCTAAATTCCCTGCCTGTCACCGATGCAAACAGACTGCTTCTAGTACTCTGGGATCCTCTGATTCTGAATGGGAGGTCAAGGGTCAGAGAGGAAGAGCAGCCAAGCCACTCCCTTTTCCCCCTCCTACTAACAAGGGACCAGACTCTAGGCCACCGGCTCAGACTGTGGCAGGTCCTTTCAGTCCTCGCCAGGGCTCCTCCTGCTTTCCCCTCACTCTGCCAGCTGGCAGCTTGCCCAGGAACCGGGGAAGCCATGCCCAGCTGCTGGCCTGGCCTGACCCCAGCACTTGGAGCAGGGAGACACAAGCTGGCAGCTCCCTAAGCCAGATGCTGAGAAGGGAGAGCCAAAGGTGGACACCCGGGTTCTCACACTAACACCCTGGGGCTCTGACATCCTTTTTGCCAAGAGGGAGGCCTCTATTTACATTTTCTTGGATAATCACCCCAATACAGCACTGGGGCAAAAGAAAGTCTCAGCTAGTCATGCTACCCTCTTGCCCACAGGACCAGTATCTGCCTCTTCACATCCTAACTCAGCAAAAGGAAGTCTGCACAATTCCCTACTTCTCCCAGAGGACTGGGTCTGCCTCTAAATCTTTTCTCAGGGGTACCCTTTATCTCACGGCCTTACCTTTCACCTCTGTATTTTTCCCAGACATGCTGACACACTCTCTCTCTCTCTCTCTCTCTCTCTCTCTCACACACACACACACACACACACACACACACACGTGTATGTATGCATTACAGGGACACAAATAAGGATATAATCACAGACACAGGTGACATGTGCAGTCTCTAATTCACACACACACACACACACACACACACACACACACACACACACACGCCTGTACCTGCTTCAGCACAGCTATGTCCCTGGCTCTCTCCCAGGAAGGCTCTGTCAGAGGGCTCAGGACAGGTTCTCCCCTGATATCCCACCACCCCATTCTCCCTGACCCCTGCCAGTCTTCTGAAGCTTGGGGACCAGAGCTGTTTCTTGCAGAGTAAGCCCTTATGCTACACACACGAGAGCCACACAGAAATGGGGCCCTGGTTCACCTACCACCACCCCCACCAATCACTAGACTAACCAGCCAGACCTGTCTTGTCCAAGCAGAGGCAGCTGCCGCCAGAGGGGAAAGCCAGGGCTTGGCCCAGCCTCTTGCTCTAGGACACACAATCCTCAAGAGCCAAGGAAAAATTAGCCACAATTAACACCCCAGGCCTGGGTTTCCGATCTGATGCTACCTTTCCTTCTGCCTCCACAATCTCATGTCCCTGTGAGCAAAAACACTCTAAGATGGGGTGTGGGCATGCAAAGAGGCTGCCTGCCCAGAGGCAGTGTGTGAAAAACGATCCAGGGCTGTAATAGGAAGTCAGACGTCATGCCCAGCAGCTGGCTCCCCTTAACTCTAGGGACTTGGGTTAACAGGAACATGGGAACGAAGACCGCGGGGCAAGTGGCAAGGGCAGGCCAGGCTACGCCAACTGGCTAAGGATCAGGGAAGTGGCCCGCCGGGGTCACCCTGGGTGTGTGGGGCGAGGAAGCCTGTGAACTCCACTTCCCACCCAGCCCAGCAGGAGGTTCTCGGTTTTAGGCCGACTTCGGTGGCCAGCAGAGGGGAAGAATGGCGAGGAGAGGCAAGGGAGGGTAATAAAGCAAATCTAAGCCCCAACCTCTGTCTCAGCAGCCTCTCAATGCTGGCGGCGAGCCCAGACTCTCCCACATCCCGGCTCAGATCTCGGGAAGGTGGGGAGGGCGAGGGCGGAGTCTGAAAGGAGGGCCTGTGGGAGGAGCCTGGGCGAGAGCCTTCCTCCCGCCCCTCTCTCCTAATCTCGCCATCAATCTCTCACACTTATATTTATTTTTTTCTCAAATTCCCCTCCCTCCCCCACAACGAACCTCCATAATAGGCCCGCCGCACATGCGTACTGAACGCAGGAGGTGGGTTTGTATTTTCAGACCTTTTGCAAAGAAACTACCAGAATTTTCCGCACCACCCACAATCACTTCCCCACCCCCATCCCCACCCCCCACCCCGAGGAATCACATCTATATATTATGTTATATTATTTCTCTAGACTTGCCAGAAGGGGGAGGGAGGAGAAGTGGGTTTGTCTTTAGCTTCCTGCTCCCTTCCCCCACCAGCACGAATGCTATTATTTTAAACGTTTAACAATGTAAGGGGACTGGAGCGAGGGGGAAGGGATAAAAATTGGTCTTGGGTAAGAATGTAGAACAACATGGTGAGATTCAAAGCAGTCGCACTGAAAAACAATGGGGGGCTCCCCCGAGTACAAATTCATATTCCAGCAAGAGCCGAGGGCGGGCAGCCGAACAGAGCTCCTTAGAGGAGGAGACTTATTTTCCCCACACTTAGGTAGACGGAGAACGAGTACGCTAAAAATATTTTTCCCAAAGTTTTGCCTCAGAAAGTCATCTGAGGGGGTGTATCTGGGTCACTTACTTGACTTGGAGGGCTGGAATGGGGGGGGGGTTGAAACTGCCCAGGGAGACAGAGGAGGTGAGATGTTATTTCAAATATAAAAATTTAAAAGCCTTGGACGCTTCTCAAGGATTCAGAAAGCAAAGACCGGGAGGGAGGGAGGGAGGGAGGGCTGCACACAAAGACCCGTGTCGACCTCAGGCCGGTCCCTTCGCCTCTCCTCCAGGCCCCCAGTTCCTGGGGTCAAAACCAGACCCGAGTTGGGACGAGTCAGCCGGAGCGGCGGCCCGGCTCACCTGCCCGGCCCGCTCCCCGTCTTCCGCACGCCCGGCGGCAGGCAGCCCTGCGGGCGGCCCCTCCCCGGGGTCTTGGATCCCCCCACCCCACCCCAGCGAAAGCGGCGGGCGCGGTGGAATAACTTTTTCTCCCAACTTTCCCCCCTTTTCGGGTAAGCCTAGCAGGGGGGACGGGCAGCAGAGCGTTCAGCAATTCACCCCCCACCGCCCCCCAAGGCTGTCCCGACCTGTGCGACCTAGAGTCACACTGGTCACCAGTTTCACAGCTGACGTTCTCAAGTTTGGTGCCTGTGTGCAGCTCGGCCGCCAGAGACCTGGGGGGTGTGGATGGCGCCGATCGGGGGGTGCGGACCGACACCTATCCTAAGGAAGACAGACGTCGCCCCGCGGGGTGGGGGGTGGGGGTGCAGGGTGGCTGCAGCTGGACGGCAGAGGCCAGACCAGGGTCTGTCCCCGGCACGGCTGGACGTGCCGCTGCTGCTGCTGCTGCTGCTGCTCCAGAGTGCAGCGGGGTGACCTGTCATCCGGGAGGAGGGTGCACAGTGACAGTCAAGCCCCGAGCAGCTGGGTGGGCAGTTCACGCCCCGCAGCGTGGTCAGGGTGTGTGCGGGGTGTGTGTGTGGGTGTGTGTGGGTGTGTGGCTTCATCCCAAGAGTTGACAGTGAGTGGCAGCCACGTGAGAGTCACAGCTGGGCAGTTCGGCCACCCCAGACTGACGGGGTCACGGGGGTGGGAGTGGGGGGGACACCTGCACTTGACACAAAAGAGCCCGGGGCAGAGATGACGAGGGTGGGGCGGGGGGCGACCTGGCTCCCCAGACACTCTCCGGTCCCCCCCCCCGAGTCTAAAGTGACCCCGGATCTCGCCGGCCGGCCGGCTGGGGGGGGGGGGGGGGGTGCGGAGGGATGGGGGAGTGGAGGGCCGGTCCCAGCCTGGCTCCGGGAAGTGGTCCTGCGTGGAGCGTGCTCACCACCTGCCCCGAGTCCTCCGCCGCGACCCACAGCCACGCGCCCCCCGCCCCCGCGCGCGCCGGGGGAGTCGGCGGCCACCAAAGCCGTCGTCGTCGTCGTCCCCCCCCACACACACCACCCCTTGCAGGTGGACGGGGCCCGGTCGGTCCGCGGGGTCGGGGGTCGGGGTGGGGGGTGCAGGCAGGGAGGCAGGGAGGCAGGGCGCCGGGCGGCCGTCCGCGCCACCGCGCGGAACCTTCCCGCCCCGCTCGGCCTTCCCAGCCGACCCCAGCGGGGCCGGGCCCCAGGGGCGCTCACGCGGCCGCCCCTCCCCCACGCCCCTCCCCCACGCCGCCGTCCGGCCGCCGCCGGGGTCTCGGCGGGCCCCGCGCTCGGCCTGGGCGCGGTGGGGGTGTGTGTGGGGGTGCGGGGGGTGTGCGATGGTGGCCTGGCGCCGCCGCGGCCGTTTCCTGCCTACCCCGCTCCCCGCCCCCGCGAGAGCCGCGACCGAGTGGCCCGGTCCGCGCGCGCAGCTCGCTCCCAGCGCTCTCCAGCCCGGGCGGCGGCGGCGGCGGCGGGGGAGGGGAGGAGGCCTGGCCCCCAAGGCCGCCGCCGCCGCCGCCCGGACCCGCGGGGGCCCCGCCTCGGCTCGGCCTCCGCGGAGGTGCGGGGCCCCGCGGCTGGCTCCGCTCGGCCCCGGCGGGCGGGCGGGCGCTTACCTGGCGGCGGCGGCGGCGGCAGCGGCGGCGGCGGCGGCGGCGGCGGCGGGAAGAGGTGGCAGCTGGGGGGGCTGTGGCGGTCGCGGCCCCGGTCGTGGCCCGGCCCGCGCCCGAGGACTCCCTCCTCGTCGTCCTCCTCCTCGTCCTCGTCGGCCGCCTCCACCTCCTCCTCCTCCTCGTCGCCCTCTTCTTCCTCCTCTTCTTCCTCCTCCGACACCACCATCTCCTCCTCCTCCTCCTCCTCGTCCCTCAGAGGGGAAGCCATCCTGTGGCTCTGGCCCCCCCACCACCCCCCCACCCACCGCCCGCCCGCCTCCCCCACCGCTACCACCACCACCTCCTCCTCCTCCTCCTCCTCCTCCTCCTCCTCGGCGGCGGCGTCCTCCTCCTCCTCCTCCTCACCGCCTCCCCCAGCCCCCCAAGCCCCCGGGCCACCCCCCTCCAGAACACCCACCCCCGGGGCCGGCGTCTGAGGAGGGGGGCCGCACCACCCCCAAAAATGTTCTTGGAAAAATTTAAGGACTTTCCCCCCCCCTTCTCTCTTTTCCTCCCAAGAGAACGAGAAAGGGAGATCGTTTTTAAAAAAAAAATTATATATATATATATATGTATATAAAAGTTTTCGACTTCTCTCTACCCCCCTCGGTTGCTTTAAATATATTTAAATTCTGAGGGGGGCGCTCAGAAATATTTCTCAGAGCTGAGGCACTAAGATGGCCGCCTTGAAATTATTTTTAAAACAACCCCCCCTCCAGCACCGCCACCCCCTCTATAAAGAAAGAGAGAGGGGGGTAAAATCCCCTTTTAAAACAAAATGGCTGGCTTAATATTTCATTTTTCATACACCCCCCTTCTCCCTGTTACATCCCATCTCCAAGCTTCTACTCAGAAACCCACTAATTTCTCCCTTTTTTCATAACTGATTAGTGCACAGATTAATACATTTTCCTTGTGTATTGAGAGTGTGTGTGTGTGTGTGTGTGTGTGTGTGTGTGTGTGTGTTGGGGGCATGAAGGATTTCTGCATAAAACAAAAATGGCTGCTGTGACTTAACTCCCCCCCTTATAAAAATATTTGGGGGGGCATTAATCAGTACTCATGCTCAGTCTGACATCAGCATAAATTGTTAAAGGTTAACTAGTTAGATACTAGTCCAACTAGACTGAATTTTTCTTTTCTAGTCTTCCTCCCCCACCTCCCTTCTCTAAAGAAAAGCTTTTTTTTTTTTTTCTGAATACTTCAGAAGGGAGTGGTTTGATGTGAAGGTTTTTTTTTCCCTTCAGGCATTGAGAAGGAAAAAGATGAAATATATGTTTATATATAACTCTCTACATTCCTCATTGAAGTCAAAATGCATTTAATTGTGTACGTGTCGTTTAAGTGAGAAGCAGTACTGGGGTTTTTTTCTTCTTTCTTAAAAAAAAGTGACAGAAATCCTAGTGACTTTTGGGGGAGAGATATGAATAGATACGATGATTGAGATTTTCAAAGGAGTCCATGTTTGATTCTCTCCTTCGCCAGCCTTTTCGGGGGTTTATAATTGTTGTCAATTTTATCTCTGCTCTTTCCCCCTCCCCCTCCCCAGTTGCCTGCTTGTAAAACCGTCTGACTTGGGAAATTAATTTGGGGGTAAATAGGGCAGATTTTCAGAATAAAGAGTCAAATCTGGAGATTGTGAAATTCTCTCTTCTCCTGTTTCAGTGCCCATCTCTTCCTCCATGATCTTCCGATAAAGTAGAAGAAACTGAGGCACTGGGGGAAGTATCGGACAGAAAAGCAGAGAGGTAGGAGTCTGCCCAGGCCTTCCCCGAACTGGCTGACCCGTGATTTCCAACAGGATCCCGGTGTTTATCTTCAGGTTGGACCAGGGGTCAGATGACCAGTGGACAAGGAGTCCAGAAGTAAGTTTGGCCTATAGAGATTTGAAAGAGCAGAGAATGGAACCCGCCAAGGAGCAGGGCAGGTAGCGGGGGCTTCTTTCTCTTCTTTCTGTCCATTTTCCTCCCATTCTCTTGACCTGTCCATGCTGCCTCCTAGCCTTGGCCTCTGGAGAAAACATCTCCCGGGTCATTTCTCTACCATCCCTCAGCTTTGCAGTGTGCACAAGGACCCCAAGGAGAAGGTAGGCAACAATCCAGAAAGTATTGGTGACAAAGAAATCCTCCACAAATGTTTGTTTGCAATGCTAAAGTGTTGATTGAGAGTCTACTCCCTGCGCCCCCTCCCCCCACACGAGCACTTCATTGAATGTTGGTTTCTGTCTTTTTTCTTGTCTTTCTTTCTTTCTTTCTTTTTTTTTTTTTAAGTGGAATTCTCTTGCTATGGGCCCATATTGTCCCGGCCCATGCTCACACTCAATCTCGTTCATTACTAGTCTGGGTGGGTACCCCTTCTTTCTGTGTTTGGACTCCTCTCTAAGTGTGCTTTATTCGTCACTGAGACTCTCTCTCTCTCCCTTTGACTGAAGGGCGCCATCCTTTCTAAGTGACTCCCCATCTCTGGCTTCTGTTTACCTCTCTTTTGCAGCCTGTGAATGCATGTGGGTCCTCCTGTATGCCTGACGAGTACGTGTATGTGCCTCATCCAGAGACTGAGAAGGATGTCTACACAGCATGTGGCAGCAGTCTCCTGTGCTAGGCCCCTCTGCCTGCCTGACATATGTGTCCTGTGCAGCAGGTGTGGGTGTCTGAAGGGCCGATGGGCCTCCCTGTGCAGGCCTGCGACCTCGGCTCTTCACCACTGGACTTGCTCCTCCGCCCAGCTCCTTTCCTTGGTTCCCACCCCCTCTCCTCTGCCTGTCAGCACTTGCTCTTCTTGCTTCCTAGTGACCTCTGGCTCTGTCTTCTCACCTTGCCTCTGCCTGCCTCTCTACCTGCTCGCTTCTGTAATGGTGTTGCCTGCCTGCCTGTCTGTTCCTCCCTCACTGGCTGGCAGCTTCTTTCTCTCCCTGGTTGTCTGTCTGCTTCTCTGGCTGTTTGCCCACCACTCTCTCTCTCTCTAGCCATCTGTCTGCCCGCCTGCCTGTCTCTGTCACTTTTAAAGCCTGAATCTCTTGGTTTGTCTACCTCCCAGGACTGGCCACAGTTTCCCATGATGGTTTGCCTCTCGTCCTGACCTTCTTGTTTCTGCTCCTGTGTCTCCGCCAAGTTCATCACTTTTCTCCCCCTCTTTTGAGCTGTGTCCTCTGGCCTGTCTGTCATGCTGGCTGCTGCTCTCCCACTGTTTAATGTTTCTGTCTTTTCTTTCTACTTATCAGCTTTTTCTCCCTTGGCTTCCAAGGGTGGTGTCAACAACCTACCAATGGGGTCAGTTTCTCTCCCCAGGCCTTTCGGTCCTCTCTGGCCCTAAAGCCTCACCAGCATTCACAGCGGTTCCTTCCCGCCTTCTTTTCATTATCTCTTTCTACCTTGCTGCCTTCCCAGGCAGTCTGCCTCCTCAGTCTTTTTGTTGGTTTCCCAGTCTCTGTGTTCCTGGCTTTTTGCTGTCTGCTTAGCAGGTTCTGGCTGTCCACATCTCGACTTGCTTTTCTTTCTTCTTGTTTGTTTTAGGTATTTATCTCCAGTCAGCTTTCAAATAGACATAAACATGGTCTGAAATTCTAAAAGTATGAAACCTATACTATAAAAAGTCAGTCTCAGGGGCTAGAGAGACAGCTAATTAAGAGCATTGGCTGCTCCTCCAGAGGACCCAGGTTTGGTTGGCTGACAAACATCTGTAACTCCACTTTCAGGGAATACAACGCCCTCTTCTGGTGTCTATGTGTACTGCACACATGATATACATACGCTGAGATAAGATACCCATATACATAAAAAATAAAAATTAGGGGCTGGAGAGATGGCTCAGCAGTCAAAAGCCCTTGTTGTCCTTGCAGAGGACTTGGGTTTGGTTCCTAGCACCCACATGGTAGCTCACAACCACCCTTCTGTAACTCCAGGGAATTCGACACCCACTTCTGACCACCAAGAGCACTGGGCACACATGTGATACACATATACACATGTGATACACATATAAACATGCAGCAAAATTACTCATATACATCAAATAAATAGATGCTTTTTTAAAATAAAACTTGTAATGGGTTGGGGATTTAGCTCAGTGGTAGAGCGCTTGCAGCAAGCTTAAGGCCCTGGGTTCGATCCTCAGCTTAAAACAGAACCAAAAAAAAAAAAAAAAAAACCAAAAACTTTTGATGAAGAAAAAAAAAAAGTATGTCTCCCATATATCCTTCTCTTCCTGGCCCAGAATTCCTCTTCCAACAGTCAGTCGCTGTTATCCTTTTCAGATGCCACTCCAGAGAAGGTCAACGTGTGAACCCCCACCCCTCTTCTGCGTTTCTCCCCGCCTCTCTCCCGGGTTCGCTGGGTACTCGTCACTCGTCAGTACTGCCTGACCTTGCCGGGCTTGCCACTCTTGCCTCCTGTGCTTCTGGTTCTACTTGTTTGTTTAAGGTTTACTTATTATTTTGTATACAATGTTATGTCTGCATGTACGTCTGCACACCAGAAGAGGGCACCAGATCCCAATATAAATGATTGTGAGCCGCCATGTGGGTGCTGGGAATTGAACTCAGGACCCCTGGAAGAGCAGCCAATACTCTTAACTGCTGAGCCATCTCTCCAGCCCCCTCTGATTCTACTTTGTAGGTGTGACAGAGACAGGTATCATCATTTTTTTTAAAGATTTATTTATAATGTATACAGAAGAGAGCACCAGATCTCATTACAGATGGTTGTGAGCCACCATGTGGCTGCTGGGAATTGAACTCAGGACTTCTGGAAGAGCAGCCAGTGCTCTTAACCTCTGAGCTATCTCTCCAGCCCAGGTGTCATCTTTTTAATTGACTGCTTGCTCTTTGCTTGCTTTCACTACCAAAGAAGTGCTTAGGAAGGGCTCCCTCTCGGCTAATCTGTTCTGTTCGGCCTGATGAGTTACCTGGATGGCCGCACAGCCTTGTCATCTCTTCACTACAGTGTGTGTTTTGAAAAGACACGCCCACGCTGGAAGTACTGACTGACTACCTCCCTGCCCTTCTCGCTGCCTGGCCTGTATCCCATCCTGCCTGTCTGTTGAGTTGCCTGTTTGCCTGGCCTGTATCCCATCCTGCCTGTCTGTTGAGTTGCCTGTTTGCCGCAGTCATGCATGTCACAGCACTTGGTAGAGTGTGAGGCGTGTGTTTATAGAAGACATTCCTGTCTTCCTTTTTACCTCTCTCTTCCGTTACCTTCTGCTTCGTTCTCTCTTGGCCTTTGTTTGACTGCATTTGTCTTAGAAGTACTGCCTATTTCTCAGAGTCATTTTTCTTTTTCTTTGCCAGCCTGTTTTCCTGCCATCCTCTATCTGCTCAGTTCTTGACTCGCCTTCTGTCCGTGTGCATAGGTTCCTCTGGATGTCTTCTATTTGTTCTCTCTGTCCTTGGGCCTTTTATCTGTACCTGTATGCTTCACTGTCTCCAGACGCCTGTCCCTGCCATCAAGTTCAGTGTGGGCATCAATGCTCTCTTCCTGTATTTCCAGAACTTAGAAGGTTGGAATCCTTGTAACTAATCGGTGGAGACTGTTTCTTTGTTTAGAAGAGTGTCCAGGTGAGAATGAGGACCATAGGGATATGCAGTAGTTACCAATGCAAACTAGAAGCTGATGGAACTTCCCAGTGTACAATAAAGAACACGGGAAAGCATTCAGGAGAACCCAGGCTAGTAGTAAGATTATCTAAAGCAAAATCAAAAAATGTTTCTAAAGCAATAAGTTACAAAGCCTTCAGATTAGAAAGTTATAAACTATTTTGCTAGAAAAAGACAGACACTCTTTCAAGGGCAGAGAAGATCCGGCTCTATGCAGACAAGCCAACAAACTTCATTGTAGACCTTTATAGGCTGGGTTGAGGAGATAGCTCAGGGGAAAACTGCTTACCACACAAACATAGGACAGAGTACCATCTCCAGCACCCACTTAAAAGTCAGTGCGTGAGTGCGTGCCTGAGTGCGTGCGTGAGTGCGTGCGTGCGTGCATGCGTGTGCGTGCGTGTGTGTGTGTGTGTGTATGTGTATGTGTGTGTATGTAAAAAATATGAATGTGTTCATGGTGTTAGGAAGACCTTCAGGCATGTGACCCCAAGTTAAAAGCCTGATCTAGGAACCCATCGAGAATTAGTGAGAATACAGGCAAGCCTGTGGATGTGCACAGTGGACATTTGGCAATCTACAATTTTCTGTCCAAGGAGAGAATAATGAGATCCCTAATTATCTTTTGAAATAAATGTTAGATATAAAAGTGAAAGAGAGGTAGATACTCAGGATATCCTAGACCTAACCATGGAATTTTAGTGATGAGAGGTCATCCAAGTCATCGGTCTCTAAATTGCACTGTCCTGGAAGAGTCTAGCTGTACTCTGAGATTTTATATATATATATTCAGATATTATAATGTATTTATATAGAATAATACACACACACACACACACACACACACACACACACACACACACACACATATATCAGGCTGGCTTCACAAAGATCTTCCTGCCTCTGAGTCCTGAGCACTGGGATTAATGGTGTATGTCACCAAACCTGGCCTAATTTAGTCATTCATATGTAGTATGAATCACAGAAAAATCACACAAATTTTCACAAATGCAACCAAAAGTTGAACATCATTGTGTGTCTGTTGTAGCTGGTGAGAACATTGCATAGAAACTCGGTTTCTCCTGTTCCTTTATTCTTCTAAGGCGTGTACTGTCTGTGCATGTATACACGAAGACATGAGCTCCATCTCCAGAACCCCTAAAAAGCCAGCATTGGTGTGCAGACGTGGGGTCTCACTCTGGAGAACCCTGGAGCTGACAGCTAGCTAGCTTAGTCTAATTAGCACGTCCCAGGTCCTAGTGAGAAACCCTACCTCAAAATACAAGGTGGGGGTTGGGGATTTTGCTCAGTGGTAGAGCACTTGCCTAGCAAGTGCAAGGCCCTGGGTTCGATCCTGTGCTAAAAAAACAAAGAAAGAAAGAAAGAAAGAAAGAAAGAAAGAAAGAAAGAAAGAAAGGAAGAAAGGAAGAAAGAAAGAAAGAAAGAAAGAGAGAGAGAGAAAGAATACAATCTAATGGTTCTAGGCTGGAGAGATGGCTCAGAGGTTAAGAGCACTGACTGCTCTTCCAGAGGTCCTGAGTTCCTAGCAACCACATGGTGGCTCACAACCATCTGTAATGAGATCTGATGCCCTCTTCTGGCCTGCAGGCATACATGCAGGCAGATCACTGTATACATAATGAATAAATACATCTTTAAAAAAAAAAACAAAAAAACACAAGGTGGACAGAAAACCTTAACCTCTGGCCTTCACATGCACCAGAACACATGCATGTGTATAATTTCACACAACACATACATGCAATAGTCATAGTAATTATTTAAACCAGTAAATAGTAATATTAAAATGAACATTTATCCATCATTCAGCATATTAAATATAATATCACTGGTATCGTTAAAACCTCATGTAGGGGCTGGAGAAATAGCTTGGCAGTGAGGACCACTTATTGCTTGCGTAAAGGACCTGGACTCATTTTCCAGGACGTATGTGGCAGCTCATATCCATCTATAGTTCAGTTCTAGACAATTCAATGCCCTCTTCTTGCCTCCCTGGTCTCCTGCATAGAAGTGCTCATACATGCATGCAGACACACAAACATACACATAAATAAAAAACAAATAGTAAGTAAAATAGGAAAACCTCATGTGGTACTTAACTGTTTCTACACATTCCCATCCTTCACCCAGATTTTGGGCTTAAAATTTGCTTGTTTTGCAGGGTGGTAGTGGTGCACACCTTTAATACCAGCACTCAGGAGGCAGAGGCAGGCGGATCTCTGTGAGTTCAAGGCCAGCCTGGGTCTACAGAGCAAGATCCAGAACAGGCTCCAAAGCTACACAGAGAAACCCTGTCTTGAACTCCCCTCCCCCAGAAAAAATTGCTTGTTTTTGGGCTAGAGATGGTTCAGTGGTTAAGAGCACAGGCTGTGCTTCCAGAGGCCCTGGGTTTGATTCCCAGCACCACATGGTAACTCACAACCATTTGAAACTCCAGTTTGAGGGGACCCAGCACCCTCTTCTGGTCTCTGTGGATACCAGGCATACATGTGGTACACAGACATACATGCAGGCAAAACACCGTACACATAAAATAATTTCATGAAATTTTTAAATTAAAAACAATTTTTTCCTTCACATCTGTAACTTAAAAAAAAAATTGTTTGGTGTGCATGTGTGTGTGTGCATATGTGTGTGTGTGTGTGTGTGTGTGTGCGCGCGCGCGTGGTGCATGTGCCTGCACCCCTCAAGCTCTCTCACATATGTGGAAGCCAGAAGACCTCTTCAGAATTCACTTCTTTCCTTCCACCATGAGTGGTCCTGAGATTGAACTTAGTTCATTAGGCTTGGCAGTAAGTCCCTCTACCCAATGAGCCATTCCATAGTCCATTGTAACTTATTTTTAAAACTTTCTAATCTATAGAAAAATCTGAAAGAATCCAATATTCAGGTTCCCCTCACATAGACTCAACTGATTGTTAATATTCTGTACATTGGCAGTGGGTGTGCTAGCTGATTTTATTCCAGCTTGACACAGGCTGGAGTCATTTGGGAAAAGCAAATCTCAGCTGAGAAAAGGCCCCCAGCAGACTGGCCTGTGGGCAAGGCTGTGGTGCATTTTCTCAATTAATGATTGATGTATGGGCCCAGCTCACAGTGGGCGGGGCCACCGCAGGCTGGTACTCCTGGATACTGTAGGAAAGCAGGCTGAGTAAGGAAGGAGTAAGCCAGTAAGAGCCGTGGTCTTTGTGTCAGCCAGCTCCTGCCTCAAAGTCCCTGCCCTGCTCGAGTTCCTGTCCTGACTTCCCTCGTGATGGACTGTGATGTGAAACTGTAAGCTGAAGTAAATTTCCCTTGCAAGTTCTCAAGGTATTTTTATCTCAGCATTGGAAAGTGGTGTGACAACCCTAACTAAGACAATGGACAAATTCTTGCGATCCAGTCTTAAGTGAATAATATGAAATTGTGCATGTAGTATAATTCCAACCATGTAGTGAAATATTGCAAGGGCAATACGTAAAGGGTTCATAATGGTTTCCATAGAAATAAGCATTATTTCACGTTCTATATATTTACACTTCTCTCCCTAGAATTTTCTCTGTAGTACATATTCTATGATGGAAAAATAAAACTAAGTTGAGAGAGAGAGACTAACTGACTGACTTGTGGTCATGAAGTTTGGTAGTCTCAAACAGCGTAACCCTGGAAGGGCTGGGTTCAGATCCCATATCTGAGAGCAGTTTCTGTGTGTGAATTGTTGGAGGTTAAACCCAGAGCCTTCTGCATGCTAGCCAGTGACTCTATGCTGACCTACAACCCCATCCTAGAGAGTCTATAATTTTAGATCCAGGGTTCTTTCCAAACTCCTCAATCTTGTATTGAAAACCTGCATTTCTTGAAGGCTCCCGAAGTCTTGCTTGGATCCCTGACTTCTCTCCCTTTGATGTTAGTTTTTGGGGGCCAGTGAGATGGCTCAGTGGGTACTTGCAGCCATCTCTAAAGGCCTAAGTTGGATTCCCACGATCCACACTGGAGGAAAGAACCAACTCCTTCAGGTTGCCCTCTGGTCTCCACATGTGTGCTGTGGCATATGCACCCACAGCATGTACACACATACATATACAAATGTATAAAGACACATAATTTTACATGAGAACAAATAGACTCATTTTTCCAAGTATCAAGTTTTTAACTCTTGATCACTCCCTTTATTCACTGAAGACTGAACCCTGGCCCATGCCTTGGGTCACCTTAGGAGTCACCTAACTACCTAGACCCTGACTTCATGGCTTACAGAGACCTTCTTCTGTCACACTTGGGGTGATCCTGGAACACCCACTTTAGTCCCAGCCCTCTGTCCTTGCTTTCTCATGCACTTAATGCCTCTGTTCTTGGACCATGAAATCGCCCTTCTCTTTAAGTCCTAATTTTCTCCTAACTAGGCCCACTTACACTTCACCTTTTCAGCTAGCTGCTCTTCACCCCTGCCAGTGTGCCACCACTGCAGTATGCCATCACCGCCAGTGTGCCCCTCTTCACCGCTGCAGTATGCCATCACCGCCAGTGTGCCCCTCTTCACCACTGCAGTGTGCCCCTCTTCACCACTGCAGTGTGCCCTTCTTCACCACTGCAGTGTGCCCCTCTTCACCGCTGCAGTATACCATCACTGCCAGTGTGCCCCTCTTCACCACTGCAGTGTGTCCCTCTTCACCACTGCAGTGTGCCCCTCTTCACCGCTGCAGTGTGCCCCTCTTCACCGCTGCAGTGTGCCCCTCTTCACCGCTGCAGTGTGTCCCTCATCACTGCAGTCTGCCCCTCTTCACCACTGCAGTGTGCCTCTCTTCACCACTGCAATGTGTCCCTCTTCACCACTGCAGTGTGCCCCTCTTCACCACTGCAGTGTGCCCCTCTTCACCGCTGCAGTGTGTCCCTCATCACTGCAGTGTGCCCCTCTTCACCACTGCAGTGTGCCTCTCTTCACCACTGCAATGTGCCCCTCTTCACCACTGCAGTGTGCCCCTCTTCACCGCTGCAGTGTGCCCCTCTTCACCGCTGCAGTGTGCCCCTCTTCACCGCTGCAGTGTGCCCCTCCTCACCACTGCCAGTGTGCCGCTCTTCACCGCTGCAGTGTGCCCCTCTTCACCGCTGCAGTGTGCCCCTCTTCACCGCTGCAGTGTGCCCCTCTTCACCGCTGCAGTGTGCCCCTCTTCACTGCTGGAGTGTGTCCCTCTCCCTTGCTGACTTTCCTGCAAACGCTATCCTTGGATCCCTGGCTCTTCACCACCAAGGTACAAAGTGCAGCAGTCCAACCCAGACCATCAGACTAAGTCCCTCCTCAGGAATGTTGTCCTGGTCAGCTTCCTTTGTGAGTCAGCGTTCTCCACAGTGGCTTTTCTGATTCTTATTTTTAAACTATTTTAGTTTTAATAATGTGTATGTCTGTGTGCACATCAGTGCAGGTGCCTGCAGAGGCCGGAGGCATTGTATCCTCTGGAGCTGGGGTTGTGGTCACTGTGAGCTAAGAGTGTGGGTGCTGGAGCTGACTTGAGGCCTCTGCAGCAGCAGTATTGTGTCATTAGTCACTGAGCCACGAGGGCATCCTAACACATCCTCAGATCCATCCCTTAAGAGAAGTCTGGTCCACTTAGAGAGGATGGATTGAAGGAGAAAGGAGAGGAAGACAGAAGAGGAAGACAGGTCCAGGCAGAGTGGTGCACATCTGTAATCCCTGCACTTGGGAAGTGAAAGCAAGAAGATCAGGAATAAAAGGCCATTCAGAACTATCCAGAAAAATTGAGGCCAGCCTGGGGCTATGTAAGAACCGCCTTAGAAAATGAAGAGGGAGGAAGAGAAGGACAGGTAGGGATATAGTTAAATATGAAGAATTAAAGCCTGTTTTCAGGAGACTGTAGGGAGAGGGTTCTAAGTTCAAGACCAGTCTAAGTTAACAAGACCCTGTTTCAAAAAGTAGGTTTGGCATTAGTATTTCAAGGGAGTCCTCTTCTGATTAAACAGCTATTATTAATGCATTAAAAATGTTTAAATAAGGGCTGGAGAGATGGCTCAGAGGTTAAGAGCACTGACTGCTCTTCCAAAGGTCCCAAGTTCAATTCCCAGCACCCACATGGTGGCTCACAACCATCTGTAATGAGATCTGGTGCCCTCTTCTGTATGCATAATAAATAAATAAATCTTTAAAAAAATGTTTAAATGAGCCAGGCATGGTGACACACACCTTTAATCCCAGCACTCAGGAAGCAGAGATAGCGCTCAGAGAGTTTGAGGCCAGCCTGGTCTACATGGCCACTTGCAGGCCAGCCAAGGTTACATAGTGAGCTTCTGTCTTAAAAAAAAAACGTTTAGAGAATGAAGAGATGGCTCTGGTTGCGAGCAGGTCTTCCAGAAGACTTGACTGCATTCCCAGAACCCACTTTGTACTCTAGTCCCAGGGGACCCACATCCTCTTCCAGCCTCCTTGGACATTGCACAGACATACATGCAAGCAAAACACCTTTATACATAAATAAATACAATTAAAAAATAGTTTTAGGGTTGGGGAATTTAGCTCAGTGGAGAACACTTGCCTAGCAAGCACAAGGCCCTGGGTTTGATCCTCAGCTCAAAAAAAAAAAAAAGTTTTAAATGAACAAGAATGAGATGCAGCAAATATTTTTCTGACCTTGTGTATAAAAAAGCTTTAAGCTACAATGAGCAAGGCCATAAAGGAAAATCCTTATATGTTTAACTTAATAAAACTAAAATTTACAACTGAGTGGTAGTGGTGCCTGCCTTTAATCCCAGCAAAAGCAGGCAGATCTCAGTGTTCAAGGCCAGCCTGATCTAGAGTGAGATCCAGGACAGACAGGGCTACACAGAGAAACCCTGTCTCCCTGTCTCAGGGGAGGGGATGGGGGGTGGGAGCAGGTGAAGAAGAAAAAGAGACTTTGCCTTGGAAATGATGAAATTACAGAACTCGTTGGGAGGGCCAGAGAAGCATTGTAGTAGTAGCTTGTAGAGGAAGCAGCATACTGCAGGCCTGGCCCTGCAGAGTTCTTCCTGTCTCTACAGTGGCCAGGAAGCTGTTGCATCAGCAGCTAGTTCCACAGTCCTCCACCAGTATAAAGTGACAAGCTCAGTGAGTAGAAAGGTCCATTACGAGGGGAGGCGTGAGCTAATGTCTGCTTGCTTAGAAATGGGTTCTTACTGTGTTGCCCTGGGTGTTCCAAACTTGAGAGTCCAGGTGACCCTCCTGCCTCAGCTTCCTCAGTGGCTGGGAACTCCAGCTGTAGACCTCCACATCTGGCTGTAATGTTTCTTTTCCTTTCCTTTCTTGCCTGCCTTCCTTCCTCTCCTCCTTCCTTCTTTGAGATAGGGTCTCACTATTGTAAACCTTGATTGGCCAGCATTGAACTCACAGAGATCCATCAACCTCTGCCGCCATTCAGCTCTGTGCCAGCTGTTGCCTTGATTAAATAAAGACTTCCGGCCAGCGTTGGGATGGTCCAGAAGGTTAAGACACAATCCTTATGACCCATTTGGTAGAAGGAGAAAACCATTACCCTACAAATACATGCTGTGGCAATGCTCCCCTCTACACAAATAACTAAATGAAATATAATTTTAAAAAGTAAAGACCTCATAGAAATCCCTAACAACCAAAAGATCACTAGAAAAATACAAGAATGTTTTATAGATAAAATGAGATGAGTTATATACTTTGTGTCCAGGCTCTTCCCTAAGTAAGTACTTATAACCTTACACAGCAGTAACCCTCACAATCCCCATTTTACAGATAAGGAAACTGAGGTAAAGGGACGTTAAATAGCTTGTCCAAAGTCAGAGCTATTTAGAGATAAAGTAGGCTTTTTACTAGCCAGAATCAAGGACCTCCTCAAGGTCTGCATTGTCTGACTCCTGTCATAGAAACCAGTTAATCCTATACAAAGTTGAGTTGTGAGGACTGGAGAAATGGCTCAGAGGTTAAGAGCACTGACTGCTCTTCCAGAGGTCCTGAGTTCAATTCCCACAAACCACATGCTGGCTCACAACCATCTGGAATGAGATCTGGCGCCCTCTTCTGTGTACATAATAAATAAATAAATAAATCTATAATCCCAGCACTCAGGAGGCAGAGCCAGGCGGATCTCTGTGAGTTCAAGGCCAGCCTGGGCTACCAAGTGAGTTCCAGAAAAGGTGCAAAGCTACACAGAGAAACCCTGTCTCGAAAAACCAAAGTTGAGTTGTACTTTATGTACAAATAATTTACTAATATAATAATTTATTATACAGATTAAGCATCTCTACTATGATAATTAAAATGTTTCAAAATCTAAGACTTGAATATTAACATGATACCCTCATGTTAGGATCTCAGCAAAAATGTTGACATGATAAGAATGTTGCATTAAATTACCTTTAGGCTATGTCTGTAAGAAATATGAAACATAAGTGTCTTTTGAGTTTGGATGATCCCATATCCGAGATTTTTCTTAATGTATACTCAGACATTCCACAATAACAAAACATCCCTATTCTCACAGCTTGTCCCAAGCATTTGGGATGCCCTGAAGTTTGCTGTTGCCTGGCCATCTGGAAAAGCCTGGCTCTACTGTCAATCCCTCTGTCCCAGCAGAGTCAGCTGGCACCTTTCCCAGCTGGCCAGCTACCCTGCACTGTAGACTCTAGATATGTCCCAGTACTTGTTAGGGCCAGCTGCCTTCCCCCTTCCCCCTGCACTTGCTCTTAGCCCTGTTTCCTGTCTAGATCTCTGTATAAGAGAAGCAAGTTAATGTCAGATTAAAGTAGATACAGCTTATATATTTAAAACAACTAGTTTTGAAGATTCTATATTCAAAAACTATAACCCCAGAAATCCACCCCAGAGCCAGTAGTGAAGTTACCCTGTACTCATGAGGAGAGGAGAGAGTTTCCTCTGAGTCAGAAAGATAGACAAACCCTGCCCTTTGCCCCCAGCAGGCTCCTTCTTCCAGTGTCAGCCCATCTACCTGCGAGCCAGCCTGCCTCACCTTGCAGTGAGATTAAGTGGGCTGACTTAAAGCTCTGCTGTAGGAGAGGGCGTTTAACTACTGCTACTTATTCTAAATAATCAGGTTTACTAGTGAGGCGGGCCCCACTCCAGAGCGTTCCTTTTAGAGGGTTCCAGGGTGACAGGATTGGTGACCTTGATTATAAAAAATAACTCCTAAACTTGAGGTGCGAGAGATGAACTTAAGTTACTGTTATCTCCAAGAATCGCTCCATTTCCCGCTTCGCTTAATTGCACAGAAAGCTCAACTCTGACAGGACATGAAACAACCACATCTAACTTGACTCAGTAATTCTCAGGGACACAAAAACTATTTGGTTGGAAGTAGAAAGTTAGTTACAGATATGGTCTACTAACTTCCTACTCATGACAGATGTTCCTGGATGCTAACTATTGCCCAATCTCAGGCATTTCCGAGGGACACAGTTGTTACAAAGCAGAACTAGCATAAGAACTACAGAGGAGATGAAGATGTTGGAGTGTTTTGTTTTTGTTTTTTTTTTTGAAGGACCTTCAGAATGGCGGGCGTTTCTCCATAACTTATTTGGTCTCTGCTGCATACAAGGAGCTTCTGTCTAGGCCATGGCAGGGCTGTGCCTGAGGTCCATGCTGTCACTCTTGTCCTTCCTTGTGGTTGAAGAAACAGCATAGAAGGAAAACATTCTGTGCGTAGTTACTAAGCAAAAACATCCTTCCTAAGAAGTAGCTGAATGTTTCCTGCACCCATGCTTTCCCTGGGAAGCTGCAGCCTGGCTTCTGTAACAGACGCTGTGGATGTGCTGCTTGCTGAATGCACAGATGCTTAAGCCATTGTCTTATTACTGCATCTCTGCCCAGCGTCTCACACTACTTACCGCTCCTGTCTCAAGTGTGCTCTCGACGTCCGTGATACCATCCACCTAGCTCTTTCTCACCTCTAGTTCTTCTTTGTCCCCCGCCCCCCCTCCGCTCCCCCTTCCCTCCCCCACCCCACACAACCCCCTTGGGCACTGACCCTGCCAGACTCTCTGCTCAAATCTCTTCACTCGCCAGGTGACCTCATCCTTAGCTTGGCTACAGCTACTGCCGGCCAGGAATTCCTGGCTGAACTGACCCAGAGCTCCAGTACCACATATTTTCACGACAAAGTCACCACAGACAGCTAACTAACCCTCCTCTTCCAGCCCTCCTCGTCTTGCCCTTGGATTCACCAGCCTCCCAGCCTCTGGCCACACGGACCCTTGGGGGTCATTCCTGGCTCCTCTCTGTACCTCTGACAGCTGCCAGGTGAACTTTGCGAACTTGAGTCCTCCTCTGGGCTCCGGTCCTGGCCCTGGCCGCTCTCATTTCCTTCTCAGTGTCTCAGGTCCCAGTCTGCCCAGCTTTCCCCACCCCTGTTCTGCCCTCTCTTGACATTACAGTCAAGTCATCTTTTATAAATGCTTATCTGAGCTAGGCAGTGGTGGCGCACACCTTTGATCCCAGCACTTGGGAGGCACTCAGTCCATCCAGTCTCTGAGTTTGAGGGCAGCCTGGTCTACATACAGAGTTGCAGGCCAGCCAGGATATATAGTGAGATTCTCTTAGAAACAAACACACAAAAGTCTTCCCCCTAAAATAAATGTGGGGCCTGCAGATGGCTTAGCAGGTAAAGCTGCATGCTATGCAAGCTGGACATCTGTGTTTGATTCCTGGGACCCATGGGGTGGATGGAGAAAACCCACAGTGGAGGGAGAGAACAGACTCCTTCCTGTACGTATTCTTATGACCTGCATGTGCCAGGGCAAGCATGCACGTGCATACACATGCACACACAGACACACAGACACAGACACACACACACACACACACACACACACTAAATAAGCAAATAAAATTTAAAATTAAATATAAAAAAATAATTTTAATGAAAATCTGAAAGTGCCCTTCCCCCTGTAAAACTCTTAACTCTGAATTGTATACTTTAAAGGAGTAAATTTTATTATTCAGACATTTCATATCAGTTCTTTATAAAAGCAAAATAGAGCTGAGCAGTGGTGGCACACACCTTTAATCCCAGCATTTGGGAGGCAGAGGCAGGCAGATCTCTGTGAGTTCAAGGCCAGCCTGGTCTACAAAGCTAGTCCAGGACGGCCAGCATCCCATGGCCTGGCCTCTCAGCCCTCCCTAGACTGCACCCCTTAGCTTTGGAACTTGTCCACAAACACCTCTGGAGTTTGGGCTTGCCCCTGCTGCCCGCTTACACTCCCTTTCCTTCCGTTCTCAGCTTGGGATGACATCTCTCCCGAAAGCCCTCCCTGTCCCCACAGAAGGTGATCTCCCAGTATTGTTGCTGTATGCTCCTGAGTCGGTTCCTGCTTGGCTCTTGTGTAGCACCAGTCACATATTTGTTCATTCTTGTGGATATTTGTGGAATAGCTGCTCTGGGCTGGGTACTGGGCTAGGTGCTGAGTGTTTAGTGGCAAGTGAGAGATATGATCTCTATTTTCTTAAGCTCTAAGGAGAGAGAAAGGTGGACAGGAAACTATATTATGGGGGCTGGTGATGTAGTTCAGTGGTAGAGTACTTAACCTGACATGGACAAAGCCCTGAGTTCAAAGCCCCAAGCACTGCATAAAAACCTGGTATTATGGTGCATACTTGTAATCTGGCACTGGGGGTAGAGAGAGGAGGAGCCAAAGTTCAAGGTCAGGGCCTTTATGATGATGGCTCAACAGTAAAAGCATTCGCTGAGCAAGCCTGGTGCCCTCAGTTCAGCCTCAGTCTCCAGAATTCATGAGAAGAGTCCTCTGGTCTCCACACACCTACCTTAGCCCCTATACCCTCATACACACTAATAATAATCATTATAAAGTTTTTCACAAATTTAAATTTAGGCCAGGCCTGGTGGCACACACCCTTAATCCCAGCACTCAAGAAGCAGAAGCAGATGGACCTCTGAGTTCAAGGCCAGCCTGGTCGATAGAGTGAGTTCCAGGACAGCCAGGCTATGAAGAGAAAGCCTGTTCAAAACACCAAAAGAAAGAAAAAAAATTACATATCCTCAGTTACAAGTAAGTTTGAGGCCAAACTGGGCTACACTGAGGCTGTATCTAACAACCAAAACAGTGTACTAGAGGCTGAAGAAATGGCTTCAGTGGTAAGCTGATTGCTATGTGAGCACGGAACCCTGAATTTGGATCCTTAATGCCCGCATAAAAGCCAGGGATGCCATCCTGTGCCTGTAACACTAGCAATGGGAAGGTAGATAGATACCTATAGCTCACTGGCATAGCCAAATCATGAGCTCCAGCTTCAGGGAGAGACACTCCCAAAAAATAAGGGAGAGGAGGGTTGGGGATGTAGCTCAGTGGTAGAGCACTTGCCTAGCAAGTGCAAGGCCCTGGGTTCAATCCTCAGCTCCGAAAAAGAAAAGAAAAAAAAATAAGGGAGAGGACCCATTGAGACGGCTCTGTAGTTAGAGTACTTGTTGCTCTTACACAGGACCTGGGTTTGATTCCCAGCACCCACATATCATCTCACTCCTTCTAGATCCTCTGGCCTCTGAGGGCACTGAACACATGTGGTCATTAACAGACATGTGGGTCCTCTGGCCCAGCAGCCAGTGTCCTTAACTGCTGAGCCATCTCTCCAGCCCATTCTAAGAGCTTTCTCCCTAACTCTAGAAGTGGGAAGCCTCTGAAATCTGGAAATGGAGGCGTTTAAACTCCCTGACCACTGTGTGAAGTGCAAGTGGGATGGCAGGGTTTAAAGGTCTCAAACTTCTCTGAATCCCCTGTGAAACTGCTTTTTAATACGGGGTCTCACTCTGTAGACCAGGCTGGCCTCAAACTCAAAGAGATCCGCCTGCCTCTGTCTCCCGAGTTCACCATGCCTGGTTCCTACTAAACCCTTAACTCTTCAGCTCCTCAAGGAGAGGAATTGGGTCTTTGGTCTCCAGAGTCCAAGCTCTCTGTGCCCGACTGACTCATCAAGGTGCCATTTGAATGAATTAATTAATAAATACTGCAGACGACTCTAGCTTAGGTTTTCAAGAAAAATCCAACTCAGATACAACACTCCACTCTCCAGATTGCTCTTCAGAGGTGACTTCTCTGTCCCATCCAGGCTGGGTCAAATGCTTTCATCCCTTTGCTTCCAATAAACATGTGATGCCTTGTATTTCCTTCTCTCTCTCTCTCTCTCTCTCTCTCTCTCTCTGTCTGTCTGTCTCTCTTAGACAGGTTTCTCTGTGTAGCCCTGGCTGTCCTGGAACCAGCTCTGTAGACCAGGCTGGCCTTGAACTCAGAGATCCGCCTGCCTCTGCCTCTCAAGTGCTGGGATTACAGGTGTGCGCCGCCCCGCCCGGCTGTATTTTCCAGAAGCAGACAATAATAACTGTGGTGGTCTGATTGAAAATGGCCCTGATAGGCCCACAGGGAGTTGTGCTTTAGGAAGTGTGGCTTTGTAGAAGGAGGCGTGGCTTTGTGGGAGGAAGTGTGTCACTGGGGTGGGCTTTGAGGTTTCAGATGCTCAAGCCAGGCCCAGGGTCTCTCTCTTCCTGCTGCCTGCAGATCCAGCTGTAGAACTCTCAGCTCCTCTCCAGTACCATGTCTGCCTGCATGCTGCTGCCTTGACAGTAATGGACTGAACTGTAAGCTAGCACCCAATAAATGTTTCCCATATAAGAGTTGTGGTGAGCTGGAGTGACGGCTCAGCAGTTAAGAGCACTGGCTGCTCTTCCGGAGGACCTGGGTTCAATTCCCAGTACCCACAAGGCAGCTCACAACTGTCATAACTCCACATCTGGAGGATCTGACCCTCACACTAATGCGCATAAAATAAAATTTAAACCAAGAAAAGAAAGAGTTGCCATGATCAAGAGTTACCATCTTCACAGAGGTAGAAACTCTAATATCTCATACCCTCATTCTTCGGTTCGTTGATTTTATTTTTTGAGACATGGTCTCATATAGCTCAGGCTGACTCTACACACTAGCTGTGCTTAGCTTGACACCTTATCATCCTGACTCCACTTCCTGAGTTCCGGGATAACAGGTCTGCACATCACGCCCAGTACACATGTTCTTACAACGTCATCAAGATGCTCTCTGCACCGCAGATAAGACCCTCTCTTCCCTCTCCTTGAATTTGAATTTGAAGAAGTATGATCCATCTTCACTCTGCTTCTTTGGAGGCTCACTCTTGGAACCCAGCTATGATGCAGTGAGGAAGCCCAGGCTTCCCTTTGTAGAAGCATATGAGGATGAAAGGGGTTGTCCCTCCAGGGTTGGGATATAGCTCAGTGGAAGGGCATTTGCCTAGAATGTTGGAGGTCCTGTATTCAATGCCACAGCGCTGAATAAAAAATTAAGAAAATGGATCCTCCAGCTTCCAGAAATCCACCTAGTTCATACATTTGGATATAGAAATGAGCTATCCTACTTAATTCTGCCTGAACTGCAGACCTCTCAGCAAATTGAGTGATGAAGGTTGTTAAGGTACTCCATCTAGAGATGGTTTGTTAGAAGCAGCAGCTAAAGGACAGCATCCTGTGTTTACGATGCAGTGGGGTGGTACCACTCGGGGTCTAGCGATGCACCACAACTGTTTTGGTTCCAAGCCCAGCTCTGCCAGCAAGTTAGTTGTATGGCCTTTGAAAAGTTACTTACATCTCAGTACCTCAGTGCCTTTTCATCAGTATAAATTTAAATATTGGAAGGTGTGATGGCACACACCTTTACCAGCCTTTACCACAGAGAGTTCCAAGGCAGCCAGGGCTACACAGTGAGATTCTGTCTCAAAAAAAAAAAAAAAAAAGAAAAGAAAAGAAAAGAAAAAAAAAAGAAAGAAAAAAAGTTGTACCTATCTTGTTTATTGAAAGCATAATGTTATTAAATGCAGAGATAAATGCATAGGTAAATTGTTCTCATGCATGTGTACATGTATGTATATATAGTATAACTTTAGTTCTGTCTCAAATGATTGTTTATGCTGGGTGTGGTGGCTCACATCTATAATTCTAGCCCTGAGGTGTGGGAGAGGGGGAGGCCAAAGGATCAGAGGTTCAAGCCCTGCTTCAGTCCACAATAAGTTCAGGGCTAGGCTGGGCTACATAAGACTCTATCTCAAAAAAGCAAGACAAAACTACCCAGTGATCTTTTGTGGGCTGGTGGGATGACTTACCAGGAAAGGCACATGCTGCCAAGTCTGAGGACCTGCGGTGATCCCTGCAGGTTGCTCTCTCTGCTACTTGTGTGTGATGTCACACGTGCAAACCCATAGCTATACCTAGGCATTATACAGATAAATGAAAGTGTAATAAATTTTTAAAAAATGACAAATGACCTTTTCTACTTATTCACACCACTAGAGTGTAAACCCAAATAAAGTGGGAATGTTTTCTCATTGTTATAACCTTGAATACCTGGAACCAGACACAGAGTGCAGATTAACTGTGTTAACGAATGGATGCATAGCACATTTTACACTGTTGGTGAATGGAAGATTTCAGTGGTTCCTATCCAGTGTCTGTTCTTAGGTTTGGGGTGTCATAGGTCCTGTCCCAGAATCCTTTGTACCTGTGCAATGTAATTTATTTCCCATAAATACAACCTAGTCTAATGGCTGAGCTGGAAGCATAGTTGAGAGGGTCTTTGAGTTCAGGGCCAGCCTGGTCTACATAGAGAGTTACAGGCCAGCCAGAGCTACACAGTGAGACCCTGTCTCAAAAACAAAGAAGAAAAACAAACAAAACAACAATAAAACTCAAAACCAAACGTCTGCTAAAAATGTTGACATGTTGTGCCTTCCTGAAGCAGGTACTGCCCTTTCTGCTGTCCCCATTGGCTGAGCAACCAGAAAGTCGAGAAGCGTGAGGATTAAAGGGGAGAGGACTCTGACTCTGCTGGTCTAGTGGGATCAGGGCCTCACTAACAGCAGACCTCTAGTAATATGGAAAAATGAAGCCTTTGTCGTTAGCTTGGACAGCTTTGTGCTGTGCAGCCAAACCCTGTGATGTATTAGGATTGAAGTTCACCCCTTTAGCCTGACAAGTCCAAGCATGTCATCTTCCCTGCTGCTTAGTGAAAGGTTCAGGACAGTCATCGGTGCACATGTCACCATCCAGATCTCAGAGGTGGAGATTAGCTAGAGAGGGCCCTGGACTCGGGTGCACATGGACCGAAAAGTGGGAGTTGTCTGTAACTTCATTTTTTTTTTAACTTTCAATTTACTTTTTTTTCCCTGCCCCCAATTTACTTTTATTTTATATGAATGAATGCTTTGCATGTATGTGCGAACATCACCTGTGTTCCTAGTACCCTCAGAGGCCAGAAGAGAGCATCAAGTCCCCTGGAGCTGGAATTATAGATGATTGTGAACTACCATGCAGATACAGGGAACTGAACCTGGATCCTCTGCAAGAGCAACAGTCTCTCTAAACTGCTGAGCCATCTCTTCATCCCCATGTGTTCATTCTTGAAATAAGCATGTATTTGTTAAAATTCCATGCCAGGCATTATATGATAACTGGTGATACAGGGATGATCCAGGTGACTGCTGAGCGCCCACTCAACAATAGCTCTCCGTGGACACTAGATGGCGCTACTCCAGGCAAGGAAGAGACATGATTCCAGCAGACTAACATCTTGTTCCTCATCTGTCTGCTTTATCCCTGCCCCCTTTAATGGCCTCCCTCACTTACTCACACATCAGCTTTATTTTATAGTGTTTCCTATGTGCCTAAAATATCCATATCCAATGATACCTGTTTGTATTTTGAACACGGAAGTTCTCATCTCCAAGACAAGGATCATGTAGGTTTCAGACTGCTTTCTTGCTGACCTATCATAAAGTGGCTGTTCTCCTAATAACAACACAACTGTGTGCACTCTTACCCAGATGTCGTGGCTGGGGCTATATAGTCTCCAGCATAAAAGAGCTAGACACACCCTTCAGCTACAAGACATAGCCAGGCCAAATACTCTAGGATAGCGTGAAATACTTCAGACCAGTCATTAACTCCAGAGATAAACACTTTGAAATTTCTGTCATGGGAACAGAACAAATGTGATATGGGTTGACATAGATCATTACTGGTGCCAGGCTGCCTGTTTGTTATGTTTGAGGCTTTTAAAGTTTTGTTATTTTCATATGAGTGTAACTACTATTGTAGGCAGGGGTTTGGGCTCTTTGGGGAATCTGGTGGAAATTGCTCACACACACTCACACACACACACACACACACACACACACACACACACACACACACACACAGAAAGTTTCAAGATGTCCAGGTGACTTGCCATGAGGTAGAAACCTTTTTTATACAATAATGGTATTTTACCTACAAGGAATACAAGCTTCTTATCCCCAGGGAAGTATATGGGAGCCGGTTTGTAGAAGGCTGCCATCTGAGTCCTGTGATACTGCTGTAGTTTACTGAGGTCAGCCACTCTAACATTCTGTCCTTCACCCCATCTCTTTCCAGCATGTGCACACAATCACTCACCACAGAAGGACTTGTACCCTACACCGTGTTCTGTTTGCTTTCTAGACCTCAGCTTGAAGCATTAGTCACATATGCCTCATGTCAAATATCTAGTCTTAGGACAAGATAGCAGCTACTGGAAAGCCCTGTAACAAAACAAGTAACAAGTACTAATGACTAAAACTCGATTGTCTACATTATCCCTGTCGCCACTTCAACGGTCTGCTCACGTCTCACATCAGGGTCTCTGTGCACCTCTAACAGGTGAGGACCTGCTGGAGTCCTCACGTCTCACATCAGGGTCTCTGTGCACCTCTAACAGGTGAGGACTCGCTGGAGTCCTCACGTCTCACATCAGGGTCTCTGTGCACCTCTAACAGGTGAGGACCCGCTGGAATCCTGCCTGGTGGTTTTATCACAAGCTGGAATTATCGAGGAAAAGGAGCCCGAGTTTAGAAAACCTGGGGCCTATGCTGGGACACTTTGTTCAGCCTTGGTGCAGGGAGGAGGGGACTGGACCTGCCTTAGCTGAATCTACCAGGCTGGGCTGACACCCCAGGGGAGTCCTTGCCCTGGAGGAGATGGGAATGGGGGTGGGCTGGGGGGGAAGGCTGGGGGTGGGAGGAGGGGGGACAGGGAAATCCGTGGCTGATATGTAAAATTAAATTAATTATAAAAATAAAAAAAAAGAAAATGCCATAGGCAAGTCTATGGGGCATTTAAGATGAATGATGGAAGCCGGAAGCCCCAGTTCACTGGGAGTGCCACCCTGGACCAGTGGTCCTGAGTTGTATAAAAAAGCAGGCTTCTGGGTGGTGGTGGTGGTGGTGGTGGTGGTGGTGGTGGTGGTGGTGGTGGTGGTGGTGGTGGTGCACACCTTTAATCCCAGCACTCAGAAGGCAGAGGCAGGCAGAGCTCTGTGAGTTCAAGGCCAGCCTGGTCTACAGAGTGAGTTCCAGGACAACTAGGGCTACACAGAGAAACCCTGTCTCAGGAAACAAAACAAGCAGGTTTAACAAAACTCGAGGAGCAGGCCAGTAAGCCCCGCTCTCCACGGCCTCTGCTTCAGCTCCCACCTCCAGGCTCTAGCCTTGAGTTCCTGGCCTGTTTCCCTTCATGATGGACTACAACTGAAAGCAGAAATAAACCCTTTCCTCCCCAGGCTGCCTTTGGTCACGGTGTCTATCACAGCAATAGAGACCTAAGACACTGGGCAGAGTGGTACACGCCTGCAATCCCAGCACTCGGGAGGCTAGACAGAAGGATTGGGAGTTTGACGCCAGCCTGGATTGCATAGTGAGACCATCTCCAAAACTGCATACTTAGTACTTCAGCAGCCCACCCAGGGTCTCATGGAGGTCACATTACCCCACGCTGGAGCCTGAGGCGGCAGCTGGGAAAATACACTCCTTGATTCATTTTTGCCTATTATCACAAGTCCACTGATCACTCACTGTTTATTCCCTCCCCTGTGAGGGCTAAAGGGGACTAAATCTAGCCACATCACAAAACAAGATGTGATGTTCTCCTCATTCCTAAAAGCTAAACCTCACCCTATACACACCTACCCCTCTGACAGGCTCTACCACTGAACTACATCCTGAGCTCCACACATCTACTACTCATTTCATCCCATCAATGACCTTTGTTTGAGATGTGTGTGTGTGTGTGCAGATGCTTTGCCTACACCACACACATGCAGTGCTGGAGACTGGTGTCGGATCCCTAGAACTCGACTTAGTTGTCAGCCACCGTGTGTGTGTGTGTGTGTGTGTGTGTGTGTGTGTGTGTGTGTGCTAGGAATCCTGGTCCTCTAAAAGAGCACTCAGTGTTCTTAACCACTGAGCCAGCTCTCCAGCCCCATTAGTGACTTCCTTATTATTTATTTATGACACAGGGTTTCTCAGTGTAGCCTTGGCTGTCCTTCCCACGACCCTCCCCTGACTTCCCCACTATAAATCCCTCATACCCTTCAATTTTATTTGTTTGTTTGTTTTGCTTTTTGAGACAGGGATTCCTCTGTGTAACAGCTCCGGATGTACTGGAACTTGCTTTGTAGACCAGGCTGGCCTCGAACTCACAGAGATCCTCATCTGATGGATGGATGGATCCAAACAACGTATGGATTTTAGATTGCCTGGGGCTCCGTGAGGTCCTCAGCATTCATGGATTCAGAAGCCACTGAAATCAACGGTGACATGTAATGCCTAACGTGTGTCCATTACCCCCGCTGGGGTTCCATTCTAACTTCTTTCAAGTTGAGTTTTCCAGCTCCTCTCTCCCTGACTCTTTGGTCATTAGAGCCACCTGGTGGCCACAGGGGAAATCACAGGTGGATTACCCCCAACTGTCTCTGGTGCCAGAGTCTGCAGAGTAATTTTGAGTCTTGGCTCAAACAACAACAAAAACCTGTTTGGGTGAAGACCGAGGCACAGGCCAGACCTCCTACTATCTCTTAGTCCCGCTTTGTCTTCAGGACACTATATCACACCCATTGGTTATTCCAGATGAATTCCTTGATATCGGAGTTCATTCATCATTTATTTATTGAGCAGCAGCTATGTGCTCAGTAATGAGAATACAGCAGTGAATGAGATTTCTGCCCTTATGAGCTTACAAATCTAGCAGCCAGCCCGTCATTTCCATCCATTCTCCATTGTTTTCTAGTGATAATAAGAACACTGGAAGCCAGGTGGTGGTGGCGCACGCCTTTAATCCCAGCACTTGGGAGGCAGAGGCAGGTGGATCTCTGTGAGTTCAAGGCCAGCCTGGGCTACCAAGTGAGTCCTAGGAAAGGTGTAAAGCTACACAGAGAAACCCTGTCTCAAAAAACCAAAAAAAAAAAAAAAAAAAAGAAGAAGAACACTGGAAAACGCACAGTGCTAAGAAAACTTAACCCGGGAGAGTGGGATCAAAAAAGAAAAATCGAAGGAATGCTTAGGATAATGGAGGTGGAAAGTAGAAGCGTGCGGTGGGGAGCTGAGTTCCTGGCCAGCCAGGGCTATAGAGTGAGAGCCCACCCCAGGTAAAAGTGTGAGTAGAATAGGATGCTTTGGAAGAGAGACAAGTTTGGGCAAAATGAGCTCATCCCGAAGTGCATGCCCCGAGGATGCCATGGGAGGAGCAGCACGGCTTTGGTTCGCAAACAGTTTAGCGCTTAGGAAAACCAACAAGAACACACATAAGGTCAGTTCAGAGCTGACTGAACACCTGAGGCATGGATGGATCCAAACAACGCATGGATTTTAGATTGCCTGGGGCTCTGCGAGGTCCTCAGCATCCACGGATTCAGAAGCCACCGAAATCAACAGGCTTGCTCCCACCTTTGTCATGCTTCCCATAGTCACCCTCTCAGAAAACAATGCAGCCCACCCCGTGTCTCATGGAGGTCACACTACCCTCCCTGGAACCTGAGGCCAAGGCTGGGAAGAGGCACTCTCCTTGATTTATTTTTGCCTGATGCCACAAGGAAGTCTACTTACCTCATTCTTTTCGGTTTTTGTTTTTGTTTTTCTGTTTGTTTTCAAGACAGAATTTTTCTGTGTAACAGCTCTGGCTGTCCTAGAACTAACTTTGTAGACCAGGCTGGCCTCAAACTCATGGATTTCTGCCTGCCTCTTTCTCCCTAGTGCTGGGATTAAAGCCACCATGCCTGGCTCAATTTATCAGTTATTCTTAATTCCCCTCCCCTGCTAGGGATACAGGGAACTAAATTAGCCAATCACCAGGAGAGCTGTCTACCTCTCTTAGCTCCCATCTTTCAGAGTCACCAGCTTAGAAAGGCAACCCTGTCTTCCTTACCTTCTGTAAATGTCAAAAGGAAGAAGAAAGTGGCCCCCTCCAGGTCCCTCACTACAATGTCTGATCTACAGGCCCTTTCTCCATTCTGGTTTTTCCTGGAGTCAGTAAATATCTATCTTGTTGTCCCCAAATAGTCAGAAATCTTGCTTTAATAGTAATAAAGAAGCAGCTGCTATAGCTAATGCTTGGCTGAAACTCAGCCTTGCCTGCCTCTGTCCCTAGAGAACTCCCTTCAAACAGTGCATGTTGACTGCACAGTAGGTGACATTTCCCCACTGTGCAACAAGCCTAGGACAAGCTCACATTCCAAAAACATGGTTTGATAGCAGCCATCAGAACTGTTAGATGAAGGGGCCGGAGAGATGGCTCAGAGGTTAAGAGCACTGGCTGCTCTTCCAGAGGTCCTGAGTTCAATTCCCAGCAACCACATGGTGACTCACAACCATCTATTAATGGGATCTGATGCCCTTTTCTGGCATGCAGGTGTAGATGCATGTACATGCAGAAAGAGGACCATATACATAAAATAAATCTTTAAAAAGTTATTTTAAAAAGGTGTTAGGTGAAGCTACTGAGAATGTCCCTTCACACTGAACAGAGCCTGACTTTCCAAGCTGGGCGGCTCGGGTTTGCACTGCGGCACTCTCAGGTCACTAACTAATGCACTTTTGTGCTCCTGAACCTTTCTAAACTCCTAAGGAACTGTCTGTGAAATGGCGTTACCGGTATTCCCCTTAAAGGACAGCTGTATTAAAAAGTATAAAACTCTTAGCATAATTTCTATGTGGAATTGGCTGACAGTCATTCACTTTTCCTGGGCTGCCAACTGCTAAACACCTTTAGAAAGGCAACCAACCAACCAACCAACCAACCATGGCTAGTGATAGGGATTCCCAGAGCCTGTCTTTGTGATTCCCACCTTCCTGCAACCTCATCTCTTCCACCCCTTCATCCCTGCGGGTCTTTCTCCTACTATCAAGAGTTCTGCCCGAACTCTATCTCACACTCCAAACTGAAAGACCCTTGGTCTCTTCCTATCAATTCCAGGGATTAATTCTCCTCTAGTGTCCCACTAACATGCTCTGAGCAAATCACAGAGGAGCTAGGGATAAGGGCCTTTACATGTCGGAAAGGCACAAGAACCACAGGCCAGTTTGGGGGGGGGGGGGGGGGGCGGGTGACAGGTGTCTAGGCCCAGCCCCACAGCCCCACAGCTCTTTTCCTCAAAGCACAGAAAGAGGCAAACTCAAACATAACGAGTCCACACGCACATACATCTCCTCTCCTATAGCTCTGTGAGGTCATCATTGAAGTAGAGGAGCACTGAGGGTGTGTGGAGGGTAGCATCCATATTAAGAAAGTCGAACTCTTCCTCCTCATCCCGGATCCCATTTTCTTCCAGGGTAAGATCCATGTTCAGATTCTTCCCATCATATTTCCATGTGTAGCTGGCAGCATGTGCATTATAGGGGAGATAGCGGTGTAGGATTTCCCACATTGATTCCAGAGCTCCCACCTGAAGAACACAGAAGTATTCACCTCTAGAATTCCGTAAGGAACATACACACACACTCCCCAAAGGCCAGGAGAAGGGCCCGTGTGCCTAGATCCTTTAGGATTTGCTCTAAGGAAACTGGGGAGAATACCAGAAGTGAATCAGTGCCCCAAAACGACAGAGCTTGGATCAGAGTGTCTCCATTAGCAGACAGCACGCTTCAGGCACCCCATAGTCCCAGAGGAGTAAAGTTGAAGCTCCAGGACACAATAAAGACACCAGAGTCCTATCACTTCTAACAAACAAATGGCTCAAGAGAGTCAGAGCCAGTGCCTCTCACCTGCAATTGAGTAGACTAAGGGTTCAACTGCTGTCTACAACAAACAGCACAGATGCCTTTCCATGGACCACCATCACTAAGATGCGGGCCTGGACCTACGTAAAGGAGGCTGGTAGCTATAATCCAAACAAACTTCTAGAATTTCCAACCCTGGGAACCCGGATCATTTGCTTTCCTGTTCATGGCAATGTGACAGGAAGAAAACATAGCTCCCAGAAATGATTTCTGGTCCCCACTAGCCTGTCCCCAGGCACCATATCTCACCTGCAGTGTGTGCTCCTGCGACGTAAGAGTGTTAATAATACGGATATTCCGGGTCTTGGCAGACAGCCGCCCCACCTGGTAAGTCGACCCCTTCCACCAGGGCTTCCCGAAATCATTGGCCCAGTCTGAACGAGGCAGAGGAGGTGGGACGTGCACGAAGCGGCCCCGCGGGGTGCGGTATCTCAGGCAACCAGTCATGGGATCTATGTGCTTGCGAATCTTTAAAAGCAGGGGTTTAGAGAGGATGATAGGCGCAATCCCTTTGTCGGGTTCTGGCTATTAGCCCGCCGTCCCTCCTTATCCCCGCTCTCCGGTCGCTTCCACCAAACCCCACATTCCAACAGAACTTACATCTCTGGTCTTTGGATCAAACCAGTGGCTAATGTCCTGGCCTGCAACTTCTAGGATGGGTTTCAGCAGTAGGTCCCCTGAAAAGGAACAGAGGCCGTCAAAGGCCGGCCACCCAAGCGCCAAAACCAGCTCCCCAGCCATCCCCTAACGTGTGCCCCTTACCTTTAAACGCTTGCACAAGGGGCGTCAGATTGTACACATAGCCCAGGTAAGATACCCAAAGGTCTTCGGGCTGGTTGTGTTCCGCTACTTCTGACGGCGTGAAATACCGACGGTGAAAATAGTCGAAGTCTGGCCCCGCCACTAGGCCCCGGCGCGGCATGGCTCCGGCTCTATAAGGTGCACCGGCTCCCTTGGCTACTTTCTCGCTCCTCAGCAGTCTGCCAACTACCGGGTTCAAGAGCGACCTAGAGTGCGTTTGTGGCTAACATGGAAACCATTGTCCTTCTCCGGCCACCGTCCGCTGAAGTTAAGCACTGCGTAAGCAGGGCGGGGCTTGAGCTGCGCGTGTTCACCGGAAGCATGTCCTGGATTCTGGCACCGAGTGTGCTGTTGGAATTGGTTCCTAGAGAAGGTGAAAGCGATCCGGTTGATAACGGAGTCTAGGCTACACGAGTTATTTAGGAGTAACAGAAAAAGACAGTGGGGAGACCAGAATAGAAAAATTTTCAAATTTCAGGCATTTCTAAAGGATGTATAAGGAATTGCAGGTAAAGTTCTCGCGATAGTCTTATAACAGCCTAGTAGCCGTCTATGCGCCTGGGCTGAAATAAAGTCTCGCGAGATCTCTGGAGTGGCGGACCCGAAGACGCGGAGGAGTCGTGATCTCACGAAAGGGAAGAGCTTGGGAGCACTCGCGAGATCTGAATACCCCGACCCAAAACGCTCTTGGGAAGTTTAAGGCCCAAAGCAGGTCCCAGGGCCAATGGCCGGAGCTGGGCCAACCATGCTGCTACGAGAGGAGAACGGCTGTTGCAGTCGGCGTCAGAGCAGCTCCAGCGCCGGGGTTAGCGTGGGCTCGGGTTCCGGAGGAGCAGTCGGGCACGACATCGGGCGGAGAGGGGAAGGGGGTGGAGAGGACAGAAAGGAGAACTGCAGTTCCCAGCAGCCCCCGGGCTTCAGGCGGTGCCGCGCGGGCTGCTGGGAGTTGTGGTTCTACGGGCGTGCAGCCGAGACTGCGCGCGCCTAAACTCGTGTGCTGCCCTAGCAGGACTCGGACGGGGAGCAGGAGGACTCGCCGGCTGCGCGTGCCCGGCAGCAGCTAGAAGCCTTGCTCAACAAGACCATGCGCATTCGCATGACAGATGGAAGGACACTGGTCGGCTGCTTCCTGTGCACCGACCGCGACTGTAATGTCATCCTGGGCTCTGCGCAGGAGTTCCTCAAGCCGTCTGGTCAGTGTCCAGGGAATACACACCTCCTCGGGAATGCGGCGTAAACTTTCCGCGAGGCATTTCCTCTTGGGGCCTTACTGCACCCCTCACTTTCCGGGGCGAGACCGATGCTTGCCTGCCGTTCTGATGCTTTGACCTTTTTTTCCAGATTCGTTTTCTGCGGGGGAACCCCGTGTGCTGGGTCTGGCCATGGTACCGGGACATCACATCGTTTCTATTGAAGTCCAAAGGGAGAGCCTGGCGGGGCCCCCGTATCTCTGACCACAATCGCACTTCTCTCTGAGACTATTAAAACCTATGATCAAAGTGGCCGGTGTCTGTGTGGAGGTCCGATGTCAGGGCAGGGATAGCACACCCCACCCTTGGAGAAGGTTTATCTGAGTTGAGCAGCTTTCTCAGCCTAATGCCCCGGAGTACCAAAGCCTCCCTCACGTTATGAGTTTTAAGGCAACAGGCCCTAGGGTGGGCCCCTCCATCTCCCCTCCCACGCTGCTGCTTCAGATTGTAGCGGGAGGGGTGTCATCCTGCTCCGGAAGACCCATTGTTTCCCACCCCGGCCTGGCAACACTTAGTTCCTTTAAGCTGGGGTCAGAGAACGGGCTCGGGTCCCCAAGGGGAGCTGGGTAGGCAGCCGAAGCAAGGCCCCCTCTGAGCTATTAATGGAGAAGTGACTTGGGGTCAGGGTCAGAACTCTGGGGTCTAACCAGGAAGAACGGGCTGATGCGATAAGGCAAAGGCAGGATGCTGAAGGATGTCGGTCTGCCGGTTTGGAGTCTCAGGGATGTGTTTCCCACTCCTGAGCCCTGGGCAGGGACGACTGTATACATGCCACCCCCGTATTCACAGAGCACATCCATTTCATACAATCTTTATTATTTGTGATGGTTTCTTCTCTAGCCCTGTCCCTCAGTCTCGTAAATATTAGAGCTGCACCAGCAAAGGAAGTCACAAGGTCCAGATCTCCTATTTACGCTAGGAGAGGGAAAGAAAATGTTCAGGGTCCAGCCCAAAGGTTCAGGATTCAAATGAGATTTTCTGGGGCATGGGAATTTTCGCCAGCATTTGGTCCACAGGTGATGCTGTTCCGTCAAAGGGATGCTAGGACCTGACTCAGGCAGTGGTGAGGAGCAGGACAGGGCAGAATAGCCCTGGGCTTGCTTCAAGTCCTTTCGTAACCCGGAGGACAATGGACAGAATTCTTGACTCAACGCACCTCAAACCCAGACCTTTCCTGGTGTGGGAACAGCCCGGGACCCTGGTGAGGCCGGGATTTGCTTCGGCTGTGGGATGCGCCGGCGCCTGTAGAGGGCTCGGCTGTAGGGTACTAGGCAGTCGGCCAGGCGTAGGCGCAGGCAGAGACGGCGGTAGGTGGCCAAGGCAAGCACCAGCAGCGGCACCAGCAGCAGGAATCCAGTGACCAGCAGGGCGGTGAAGCCTGGGTCCCGCAGATGGGCGGTGCAAGGGGGTGCCTGGGAGCGCAGGAACTGTGCAGATAAGAGACATCAGGCTCCAGCTCACTGGACCACGCTGTGCCCCGGAGGGAAACAGCCCAAGTCGGGAGGTTGTGGCTCAAAGACACCCCAACATCTCCACCCCTTGGGCCCCATGCTTACCTGGGAGTGGCAGAGAAAGCCGAAGCCTAACATGGTGACAGCGGGTAGCAAGATAGTCCCCAGGACCAGTGCCAGCAGGAGAAGATTGAAGACGGCCACCAGCAGATTCTGAGCCGTCACGAGCACTGCACAGGCCCAGCAGTCCAGGGGATCCCGGGGTTCTGGGCCGCCAGCGAGAACCGAGCGTGGGGCTCCGGGGACCTCCGCCATGGCCTGGCTGGTTCCCGCCCCGCAAGGCTGCGGCCCTTATAGCCCTCTTTCCTGCCCCTCCCCCGTGCAGCCTCTCCCCACCCCACCCCCAGCTACCTTATCCTGGAATGCAGCTCTAGGATTAGGCATCCTCATCCCAAGGAGCAGACGCGCTCTGGACATTCCACAGGCGCCCCGGGAGGGGCTCGCCACCGCCAGGGGCTGCGCTGCCCTCCCACCCATCCATCAGTTCCAGCCCTTCAACGGACTCTTTCCGGCCAGCATCAAAACACAAGGCCCCCTTTTTTTTTCCTGCTTTTATTTTTAATATTAATATTCTCACACAAAAATCACCGAAAATAGGGTAGGGTCGGGAAGACCCCTCTGCCCCTGGGGCAGAGAGACAGTGCAGTGCGAGGGGGCGGGACTGTAACCCCCACCCCTCCGCAGCCCCAGCGGGAGAAGACGAACTAAGAAAACGAAAATAAAGCCCCAGAGAAACTGCCCCCAGGGTGTCCCTGCCCCAGTGAGGCCCTGCCCTGGGCTGTTTCACGCCTTTAAAAAAAAGGGGGGTGGGGGGGATGGTGGTGGTGGAGGTGTCCAATGCTTTTTAAATTGGCCGAGGCTGGGGAGGACAGGGTTCCTTTTCCTCATAGTTCTTTCTTTAAAACTTTTATTTTATTTATTTATTTTATTTTATTTTTTTACAAAATACCATTTAAGTTCCCACTTCTTCCCCTACAGTACAGGAGTCGCTCACCCTCAGGTGGGGTTGGGGTCGGGTCGGGAGTGGGGATACTGGTCCAAGAAAGTGCAGGACGTAGGGGAGGGGAGCGGGTTTGAGCACCATGAGAGCCCGGCTGGAGCCGCGGGCGGGCGGAGACGGACGGGCCAAGCCCGGACAGATACTGGGGCTCAAGGGGGGCCCAGGAGCGGGCCTCCCGAAGAGGCAGGAGGGATGGCTTGGGGGTGCAGGAGGTCGGGTTTCCAAAAAAAAAAAAAAAAAAAAAAAAAGAATAAATAGAGGTGAGTGGGACTGTTATAAATTAAAAACCAAAAACAAAAAAGGAACAAAAATACAAATCATAACCAAGCGGATAAACAGAGACACGTACGGGGATCACAGCTAAGCATTGGGAGTCAAAAGAGGAGGGGGTAAAGCCCATAGAAGAATCTCATTAAAAGCCTCGGCTGCCGAACGTCTATGTACACGAGCCGCGGACGTCCGCGCCGGCGGCGGGCGGCGGGCGGCGGGCAGGCTCGAGGGAACCCGTATGTGACCCCCGCCGCCGCCGCCGCCGCCGGAGCCTGGTCCTTGTGTCTGTTGCTAGAAAGGCCAAAGTCGGTGAGGGGAGGCGCTGCTGGGCGAGGGCTGCCGCCCCTCCCCGCCTCCCTTTTTTTTCCTTTTTTTTTTTTTTTTTCCTCGTATTTGTTAAAAAAAATTTTTTTTTCTTAATAAATTAAGTGAGGGGAGCTGCCAATAAGGGCGGAAGGGCTGGGCCCGACCCCCTTCCCGGCCACAGGCGGGACCTAGGTCCAGCCCAGGCGTGTGCTGGTGGCCCTGCCCTGCGCGGGCGGGCGGGCGGGCGGGCGTCCGGTCGGCCTCATCGCGACGTGCTGGCGGGAGCCTGGAGGGACAGACGGGGCCTGGCTTCAGCGCCGGGGGTGGCCCGGCCGCCCCGCGCCCCTCGGGGGAGCCCCGGGCTCTCACCAGCGTGAAGGCGTCGTAGGCCTGCGCCAGCTCCTCCGTCCGGTACTGCTCTAGCACCACCACGCCCTGCAGGCCGGCGCTCCGACGGCGCGCACAGCCCTCGCAGTGCACCAGGTACGTGTTCCGGCTGCCGTTCTCACTCGTGACGAACAGGATGTTGAACACCTCCACCTGGCGGGGGGAAGGGGCTGTCAGCTGGCGGGCGGCCCACTGCGGGCACCCTGGGGCCGGGCGGGCGGCGCCCACACACCCCACTTACATCGCACTCGTTGCAGTAGTAGGCAGGCTCATCCTTGACGCGGCCTTGGTAAGCGATTTTCTTCCCTGCCCGCACCAGGCTCTCCCGCTGCACCTGGCAGTGCTTCATCGACTGCAGGAGGCAGAACCTGGCAAGGGCCAGAGGTGGTATTGAGACGAGACGGGGAAGATGTGCCGAGGATGGGGGGGTCGGGGGACAGGGGCTGGGCCCCAAAACCTTAGCCCCGTGAACTTCCCCAGGCTCCCTCTTCATTTCTGAGTTGTATTTCCTGTCTTGAGTGCGTCACGGTTGACATTTCAAGGGTGTGTGCGCGCACGTGTGTGTGCACGCGTGTGTGTGTGCGCGCGCGCGCATGTGTGTGCACGCGTGTGTGTGTGTGCGCGCGTGTGTGTGCGCGCGCGCGCATGTGTGTGCACGCGTGTGTGTGCGCGCGCGCATGTGTGTGCACGCGTGTGTGTGTGCACGCGTGTGTGTGTGCGTGCGCGCATGTGTGTGCACGCGTGTGTGTGTGTGTGTGTGCGCGCGCGCATGTGTGTGCACGCGTGTGTGTACCACGGGAAACAAAGGCTGTGAGATGAGAACAGGGTTTGGTCAGCCTCCTCGGCACAGTGACTTCTGTGAACGCGTTGCAGACGCGGATGAAGACATGGGTAAGAGCCAGCAAGCGGGCGCCAGGAGAACAAGGGTGGGAAGCCTGTCGGGTGTGGGTGGGGGCCGCTAACCACACAGGGCCTCACTTGATCATCTTGAACAAGTCCGGGTCGCTGATTTTGACCGTCCGAGCGACGTTCCAGGACACGTGAATCATGGGCACAATGGACTTGACGTTCTTCACCTCGTTCCACTCATAGCGCTCCAGGGCCAGCTGGTACTGATAGGCTGCAGGCCAGGGGAAGTCCCTGAGACTCGCAGACAGTCCCGGGCCCCTCTTCCCTCAGACCCACCTCTCCTGCACAGGCCTTCGCTCCTCACACCCTTCACTGTACCCTGACGACCCGACCCCTTCCTCTCACCGGTGAGGGGCCCCACGTTCCAGGCAATGTTGTTGCACCAGCCAGTGGCCTGCACCCAATGCACCGTCCCTGCGTTGATCCACACGAGGTCCCCGGGGCGCTGCACGAAGCGGTAAACAGGAATATTGGACGCATAGAGGTCATCCAAGATGGGCCACCAGGAACCAGTCAAGTAGTCCACACCGTGCCTGCGGAGTGGGCAGCCACAGGGTCAGGTGGGAGACCCGGGGACCCGTTGAGGTGGCGGCGGCCGGGGGGGGGGGGTACTAGCAAGGGGGTGGTGCGCACCGGTCGCAGAAGGCGCTGATGGTCTCCCAGTAGTGCTCGTGTACCGCAAACCACTCACAGTCCCCGGGCCCGATGTTGATATTGACAGAGCAGAAGTTGTTATTCTCCTGGTGGCCTGCAGAGGGAGATGGAGCGTCAAGGATGGTCCGAGGCAAGGCTGCCCCGACAGCCCCGCCCTTTGCCCTCATTGGCCAGCGGGCTGAGCACCGAGTGCGCACTTCCGCACCGGTGCGCGTGCGCGTGTGCGCAGGGCGAGGAGCACACCTGGCGTCCTGCTGCCAGGGACCTTCATGTACAGCTGCACCGTGTTCATGCCCAGGATGGTGTGGCCCACGTGGCTGAGCATGTTGCCTGTGGATGTTACCCGCATGAAGGCGGGCAGCTTCAGCAGCTCCTGGAGCTGGGGCTTCCACCTGCGAACACGGGAATGCCAGCGAGGTGAGAGGGTCCCGCAGACCGGCACCTGGCAGGGGTTCAGGCCAGCTTCACCGGTCTAGCCGCACTGACCTCTTGGCGTCAGACAGGTCGATGTTAGTGCCAAACTTGATGATGTGGTGGTTCTTGGGGTCCGGCGCACTGCTGCTGGGAAAAGGCGGAGGGGTTGTTGGCGAGCCGAGGGGGCCAGAGCGCACAGCCAGGGGGTGCAAAATTACACTTTACCTGGGGGGGGTTCCTGTGGTGCTGTCCGGTTCCTCGGACTCCTCGTCCTCGCTCTCCTTCTCCTCCTGCTCGGTCGGGTGGGGAGGAGGGTCTGGGTCAGTGACGCCCCGAAGCCCACCGGGTCAGGGCCCAGCACCCCTGCTGCCGCTTGCGCATGCGCCTCACCTGCAGTGACTCCTGAAAGGAGGAGGCCTGGTACTGCGCGTACTTGGCGATGGTGGTGTGTGAGCGGGAGCTCTCGCAGGGCCAGATCTGCCTGGTACCCGTCAGGTCCCAGTTCTCATCCGAGGGCTGCTGCACCTGGGTGCGCACCTCCACGGTATGCTCGCCGCTGGCTTCTACCAGTGTCTTGGTGGAGAAGAGGCCTAAGTCTGTGAGGGAGTGCCAAACGGGGTGTCACCCAGGACAGGAGGCCCAACTCACCCTCGCCCCTCCAACTGACTGGCCAGGCCTCGGGTGAAGGGGCAGCAGATGGGGCAGAACTCAGTCAGCACCAAGGAGCTGGCAAGGCTGCCTTCTTTGGGCCCTCCCCAGCCCCTTTATTCAACTTCAGGCCTCAGTCTCTCAGCTAGAACTCTCAGACGTGCATATGGCCACACAGTAGGCCTCACTGAATGGCAGGTGGTCACTGGAACAAGTGAAAGGTGGAGTCAAGCTTGAAATGTCCTTCGAATTCCTCAGTGGGAGGAGAGCGAGGAAACAAGGCTAACCTTTACATTTCTACATAGCTTCCCCTAGTTTATACACTGTTTACAATTTGTACAATAAAAGATCAAAAAAGAGAAAAACCAAACCATGGATCAGAAGTAGTCTGTGATCCATTCTTTACATTTGTTTGGTTTTTGGAGACAGGGTTTTTCTCTGTAGCCCTGGCTGTCCTGGAACTCACTGTGTAGACCAGGTTGAACTCACAGGGATCTGCCCGTCTGTCTCCCGAGTGCTGGGATTAAAGGCCTTCATCGCCTGGCTCATTCTTTTCATTGTAAATCAGTGAAAAAATCAGAAGCGACTCTAACCACTCCTGAGATCCATCTTCCCATGCGTCCACTTGTGGGGACAGAAATGGCAGATGAGGACATCTCAAGGCTGGCTGGTATACCACTCAGAGCACTTCTCATTGCCTGTGCCTGACTGGGTACAGGAGGTCCTTAGAATCTCTGGGGCACAAGCATGGGGGTGGTTCTCCAAGGGTTCCACATACCACAATCCTTACAGCCATCTGCATACTTTCCCCCCCAAACTCACTGAGCCGAAGTGAGCCAGCCAGGCCCCTGATCACGGTGATGGGATTCCGAGGGTCTGTACAGAACTGTAGAAGCACCGGTGAGAAGGCATCCCGTTTGCTCTCCAACTAAGACAACCAGGAGACACTGGGTCAGAGCCTCTGCCCAGGCTCTAAGTACCCCACTCCAACCCAATGGCACATACATAGATGCTGGGTGTAGGGGGGTTGAGTTTTTCCCGGGGCAGCTTCTCCTCAGTGTTGATCTTCGGCTTCACAGACTGGGCAGGGGAAAGGTAGGACTCTCGAAATTTCCCTTTCACCTTGGCATTCCTATGGGGAGACCACAGAACAGGGTCAGAACCATGAGGTAACGAGCGGGAGCCTGTCCCTAGGACAGGTAGGCAGCCTCGGGTATTACAGCCCCCGACTCACTTGCTGGCAAGCATGACGTCTGCAGCACAGTGGCTGATGGTGAGGTCTGCCATGCGAAGCCGCCGTTCTTCCACCTCAGACGCAATGAAGGTCTCCTTGTCGCCACTCTCTACCTTGATGAGCCTGATCTTCAGCTCCTTGGGAGGCCCCTCACTAAGTGACCGGAGCTTCAGCATATCTGCACGGCTCACGCCTGGGGGCCCTGGAGCTTCCTCTCGTGTCTTCTTCCCAGGGACGGGGGCCGATGGGGGTGTTGGCTGAGCAGAGGGTGCAGGAGCAGGTGGGGGCGTTGGAGCTGTGGGTGTCTTGACTTTGGAAGCCCCACCTAGATCAGGCCGGGCCTTTTCCCGGCCCTGGATTTCTTCACTCTGCAAGTCCAGGTTCCCCAGCACCCTTCGACTCTTTTCTTTGGGAGCCTTGGCCTTGGCCTTCGCCCTCCCCTCCCGGGGCCGACGACCCACACTGTCCCTACAGGCCCGTCTGTGCCTCCGGTGCTCCTTCTGCCGACGCTTGCCACTACCTGGAGCTGCTGCCGCTGCCGCCGCTGCCCCACCACTGTCCTCCTTGGCCTGTGCAGGAGGCAGCAGAGGCTCTGTCCCATTGTCCACCGGATCGGCTATGTCCACTGGGTCTGCAGGGTGGGTGGCACTCCGGCCCACCCGCTCTACAAGGGTCTCACAAGCCCGGCTGATCTCTTCTAGCACCTCAGACTCAGAACGAGCAGGGGGCAGCGGCAGAGGTGGGGGCAGCTGGGCAGGGGTCACGGGGCCTGGTGCTGGCTCTTCACCTGCCCTGCGCTCCCGGGCCCAAGGCCCGCCTGAGGTAGAGAACTGAGATGACGAGGAAACAGAGGGCTTGGGGGAGCCCTGGGCGCTAGGGGCCACTGAAGTGGGCGGTGGGGCGGTAGCACCTGATGCAGGACTAGAGGAATACTGAGTGGTGGGCAAGGACCCGGGCCGGGTTGAAACAGCTGCTCCAGTCCCCCGGTAACAGTACTTTTGTCCCTCAAGAACAGAGGCCAATGATTTGAGCAGGCTGGCTGGGCTGGCTGGTGGAGGTGCTGGGGGCTGTGACTGGGGAGGTGGAGGAAACTTGGCTAGAGGCGGTGGCGGCGGCAGGGCTGGTGGTGGCTTCTTCTCCTCTTCTTGGGTGGTGGTGGTGGTCGTGGTGGTCGTGGTGGTGGTCGTGGAGGCAGTGGTGGCAGCAGCGGTAGTGGCTGGGGCTGTGTCACTGGGAAATGGAGCGGGCTGGAGAGAAGCAAAGGGTTCTTTGAGTGGGGGTGGGGGAGCCACGCCTGCCTCCTGCTGCTCCTCCTCCTTTCGAATGGATTCATCCAGCATCTTCATGATGTTAGCTAGCCCATCAGGTAGGATCTTGAATTCAGCTGGCTCTTCAAACTGGTCCTCCAGCGGAGTTGGTGGAAAATCAAAGAGCCTCGGGCCTGGGGCAGGCAGCTCTCCTACCCCAGGTGGCACAGGCTGGGGGGCCTTACTCAGAGAGCCTGGGGGTGGCCCCTGCCCCACCTCGGGGGTCTTTGGGAAGGAGACCCTGGGCCGGGGGCTCTCCGAGCGCCTGAAGCTTCCTGAGGTATTTTGGTGGCAGGAGGAGGGAGGGGCTGGAGGCAGGGCAAGAGTCAGTGGTGGAAGAGGTGGGTCCTGGGAGCTCAGTGTTGGGCTAGATGGCCTGGGAAGGGGGTCGATACTTCTGGCCAGATAGGGGGGTGGAGGGAAGGGCACAGGCCCAGTAGGACTGCTGCTGTGGCTGCTGCTGCTGCTGGTGGTTGGGGGAGTAGGAGGAGTATGTGAATCCTGAGTGCCCACAGAAAAGCGAGGGGTTGGAGGCCCCAAGAAGCCATCACGGTGGGGAAGGGGCGGGGGAGGACGGGGAGGTCCCTCAGCACCAAAGAAGAGCTCCCCTAAGATCTCTCCATCCTCTCGGGCCGAGCGGCAGGCTGAGCCCTTCATCCAAGCAGGGGGTGGTGGAGGGCGTAAGAGGCGAGGACACGGGGGTGGAGGGGATGACGGGGTCCCAGGTGGTAGGGATAAGTGGGGAGGGGCAGCAGGGGCTGTCAAAAATGGTTTCCGACTGCTGTGTGCCGAGGGCCCCAGGCGGGCCTGGTGACGGGAGATCTCCAGCGCAGGAGTTTGGTAATGGTCAGTGCCGGGCTGCAAGGACAGAGTGGGGAGATCAGAGTGCTGTTCTAGCCCCCAGGGACACCTCCATCCACCCACCTTCAGTCCAAGGTCATCACGTACAATGCCTGGGCTCGGCTCCACACCCCGAAGACCAGTGTTGTTACTGCTACTGCTGCTGCTGCTGCTGGTGCCGGGGAGGCCAGGGGGCCGGGAAGGGGCGTAAGGCACGCAGGCGGTAGATGCTGCTGGTGAAACGCTGGAGTCCATCCGCGACCTCTGAACTCTGCTCTCTCTAAGGTCACTTCCGGGGGGACGGGTGGCAGGCAGGCAGCCATGGCTCTCTGCTCCTGGGGGTCGGGGACCTGGACCGAGGGGTGTGGCTGGGACCAGCCGGTGGCTGGGCGGGTGAGCAGTGTAGGCAGGAGCTGGGTATGGGTATGGGTGAGGCAGCGAGTGCCGCTGCTCCTGTGGAGAGGAGGCCACAAAGTGAGGAATGGAACGGACAGCTTTCGGGAGGTGAAAGGTCACAAGTATTAGAGAGGGGCTTACCTGGCGCTCTGGGGGTGCTGAACCCTTGCGCTCGGGGCCCCAAGCATCTCCATGCACGGTATTCCACAGCCCTGGCTTAGTCAGCTGAAATGGAGGACTAACAGCCAGGCTGGGCAGTGGTGGTGGTGGTGGCGGTGGAGGTGGCGGCGGCGGCGGTGGTGGTAGTGGGGGTGGAGGGAGCGGCAGACCTGGGGGAAGGCCAGCCTAGAAGAGAAGAGAGCCTGAAAACCCTTGCCCCGTCCCTGCCTCCTCCTCTCTGCCTGCTGACCCACCCACAGTCATACCTGTTCAGAGCTACAGCCTCTCCTGCGCTTGCCTCCAGGGCTCAGGCCCTCCTCTCCCGAGGGGCCTGAGAGGGCTGCCGGAGGCATGGGCTGTACCACTGGGGGTTCTGCAGATCGCTTCACTGGAGGACCCCCTCGCTTAGCCCCATAGTTCCGTTTGTGCTAAAAACAAGAAGAGAGGTGACGGCATGGCCCCAGCCGACTACAACTCCCTCTCCTGATTCACCGGGCTTCAGCCTCACCTCAAGGTGCAGCAAATTCCACACTTGCTCCAGGGGGGGCAGGACCTTGGCTCTGTGCTGACAGGAGCCAGCATGAAAGTTCCAGAGCTGGGCCTGGGGGGCAAAGAGCAGATTTAAGATGAACCGGACATTGAGCTGGATGGCCAATCTCAGCCACCTGTGTCCTGCCTTGTCTCACCTGCTGCAGTCGGCCAATGCGGGGCCCCAGCTCGGCGAAGCTTCCTCCATATCGAAGGGCCCTGTGGTAGCAGCATACGGCCTCCTCGCTGTCATGCTCTGACTCATACAGCTGTCCCAGCTGTTCCCACAACCCTGGCTGGGCTGGCTCCCGCAGCAGTGCCTGGACACAGCCATGCAGGGATTCCAACTTGCCGTGGAGGGGTCTTGGGGCCGGTGTCCTACAGGAGAGGAGTTGGGAGTGATCGATCAGGCTTAAGGGAACATTCCAAGGCCCTAGTTTTACCTCCGATCCTAGAACTTTCGAATCCCCCCGCTTACCCAGGCGCATAATAGGGTTTGTTTGGGTGCCCGGAGCTACTGCCATGGGAAGGTGGTAGAGGGGCAGGGAGAGGGGGCTGCCCAATGCTGGCAGAGCATCTGTAAAGAGAAAAGGTCTGTTACCAATTGCCAGGAGTAATCTTGCTCCCTAGAAAGGAGGAGTTAGAAGAAGAGCTGACTGGTGAGGCTGGTGTCTGGGCCACAAATAATAGAAACTCATGGAGAATGTCAGAAATGGGTAGAGAAGACCAGAAGAGAAAAGCCTGGAGATAGGACTCAAGGCCCAATTCTCACCTGCCTCCAGGCAGCCATGAGCTTCGAGGAGGAGGATGGGGTGGGCAGGAGCTCCAGGCCCCAGCACAGCTCAAGCCCCCAAGGGCAAAGGCTTCCCGTGCAGAGCGGGCCCCTGGAGGGTCCACTGCCCGATGCATCCAGCCTAAGTCAGGGACAAGAGAGCATGCTCTAACAGGGGACTAAACATTCATCTGTACATTCAGCTAAGCCAGCCCCGACCTTCCCCCTTACCAGGTCAGCAGTGGCCCCAGGAGCCCTGGAGATGGGGCACGCCCCCCTGCCCCAGCTCCCTGGTACGATGGTCCAGCTCCGACTGCTCTCAACAAGAGTGCCCACTATTTCCAGGTGGCAGTATCTGGCCTTCCACGACCAATTCTACAGCGAGAAGAAAAGTACAGTGAACTTGTCAGCACAGCCGGGGCCCAATGGAAGACTGAGGGCAAAAAGCCAGGGCAGACACCCGCGTAAGGAGCCTCTAGGAGCCCGCACGTGGAATGACAGGAATATGGGACAAGTAGCGGGGACAGAGTCAACAACAGGTACAACCCGGCGGGTGTACAGTCTGACAGGCTCCCAGCCCTGAGCTACCCGGGCGACCTACCGCGCGGCTGCTCACCCAGCCTCCGTGGGAGCGTCCTCTCACAGCTTCAAAAGCTTCAGAGACTCGGCCAATCCCAAGACTTCTCTCTCCCCAGAAAGCCAATCATCACCCTTGTCTCCGCCTCAGTAACAGCCTGGCAGGAACCAATAGGAGCGAGGTTAGCCGAGCACTCGGCGGCCTCCGGAGGAGGAGCGGCAGGGCCGGTCAGACGGGCTCGCCCTAGGGTGACCCCGATGTGACCCCAAGGCTCCCACCTGGGGTCCACATCTGGGATCAGAAACCGGTGGCCGGCAGGGCAGTAACCTCAAGCTGGCTGAGACCCACGCAAGTGCGGATGGGGAAATCACTCGCTATTGGACCCGAGGACGGGCCTCACACGTCCACCCGACTGGCGACGGTCCCCGCCAGGCTGTCCAAGTCGTCCTCTGTCTGTCCACCCCAAGGACGGACAGCAGACCCATGCCCGTGGCAGACAAAGGCAGCGCTCCCCCTCCTCGCTGCCTGTCGCCCAGCGACAGACAAGACTCTCCGCTCGATCACTCCGGGAGAACTGCTCAGGTCTGGCGATCAGAGCAGACCCCGCAGCACCCAGGCCCGCCAGCGCCTCCAGCAGAATGCTCCGCCTCCAGCGCCGGACCCAGTCCTAAATCACGGTCAAGTCCCCAGTCTCCTACCAAGTTCCTCCTCCAGCTCCTCCGCTGTCCCTGGCTCCGAGTCTCCAACACCGGCCGGCCCCCTCGGCCAGGCCCCCCTTAGCCCTCCAACTTCGGGGCAGCTGAGCACCGTGCAGTGGTCCCTCTCGCTCCCGGGGCTCCTGTATCCTCTGTGCCCTTTCCCTGCCGGGGCCACGCGGTTCCCCACGGCCCACGTGGCCCCCACCCCCCCCCCGGGAGGGGGGATTTCGGGGGTTGCCCGTGACGTGGCCACTTGCGCAGCGGAAGCGATGTGTGTAAAAGGGGGGGGGTCCGTCGGGAGCGAGAGGAGGGCGGGGCCCAGCAGGCAGTGACATCACCCCTGTCCCACTCTCACCGCCTACTCCCTTAAAGAACCCAGAGCCCGTTTCACTTCCTCCTTCTCGCCCCCCCCCCCCCCCCCCGACTCCTTCCCGTCGAAGCTGACTGGACCCACAACGGACACGGTCCTCCTCTCTCCTAGGCACGCTCCCCTTAGCCCCAGCTCGCCCTCCTCGACGCTCAGAGCCCAGAAGCCGCTTCCTGCCCTGCGCCTACCCCAGGTCCCCGCAGGTAGGGAGCCGGCTCCGCTCCCGGGATCGGTCCGTGGAGAGTCTAGAGTACAAAGAGCGGCGAGAGGCGAGTGCCGAGTACAAAGCCGCGGGGGCGGGGCTAGCGCTCCAGCTGGAGAAAGCGCCGGGCAGGAAGCCGGGGGAGAGCGCGCGGCCAGGGCTTGGGGGCGGCTGGAAAGTTCGCCCTGGCCGCCGAGTCCACGCTGGGGGGGGAATTTCCACCCGGCCCACAAAGGCAGAAGGGGGTCCTGGCGAAAGCAGTCTTCCCTCCCGCCGGGGCAAGGTCGTCTGTGCGTGGAAAAGTGTTGGGACCCCGGTGGGAGCTCGCGCTCCGCGGACTGACTCCTGGGTTCCCGCGGAGCTCCGGTCGGGAACTCTGCTGAGGCTGCGGTGCGTCAGTTGCCAAGCCCCGGGACACGCACAACGCTAATGTGGTCCAGTGCAGCCCCAAACCGGCTGCCCCAGACGCGGACAAACGGCGGCTCGGGGGTAGCCCGATGTCAGAGGGGCAGACACCCTGCTAAGGAAGTGGTGCCCAGAACGCCGCCAGTTACCAGGAAATGCAGCTTCCCCTCCTGCGATGATGACACTTCCCCTCTGCCACTTCCCCTTTCCCACGGGGAACTGACTCAGCTTTCCCTAAACCAGCGAGTCCCGTCGCCCTCCAGCCCCCTTGGTCTGCAGCCTCCATCCACAACCTCCCACGACGACACCCGGGGGACGGCGGCGCGCTCCAGAACAAAACTTCCTGTACCCTAAAGCATGACCTCGCCAACCACCGGCGACCCGTGTCCCCCCACCGGGGACGCAGGCGCCTGACTTCCCATCCGCCCCACGAACAAAGCCTTTCTTCTCAGGGTCTGAATCAGGCTTGGGGTGGGGGAGAGTGAGTCACTCTGAACACCATCCCCTGTTCCCACTGACTCAGCCCCCGCCTCCCTCGGCTCGCACAGACACACAGTCAGAGGCAGACACAACTCCTCAGCCCACACACACCGCTCGCCACCGGGTCCCGCGGAATTTCCCCTCCGTGTCCCCGCAGACGGCCCCACCCCGCGCCGGGCACCCGGCCGCCGCGCTCACACCTGTTCCCCGCCGCCGCCGCCGCCGCCGCGGGCAGGCTCGCCGGCCACTCTCCCCTACACTCTCGCTTAGAGGCAGGAGTGGCCCTCCCCGGCTCCCAGGGCTCACACTAACCACGGGGAGGGGGCAACCGGGGACAAGCACAAAGACAGACACCCACAGACGCCTCCAAGACAGACGGGAGGCAAACGCACACGTCCACGACCCGGCCGGGAGACCGACACACTTCCCGAGGCTGACAACCCAGCCGCCGCCGCCTCCTCCTCCTCCTCCGCCTCCTCCCTCCTTCCCTCCCCCCCCCACAACCCGACCTACAGCCCCAAGAGCCGGCCGCCCAGAAAGGGTTAATTCCACTTGGGCCTAAGCCACGCCCCCTCCATCCGGGCACTCCCGGCAAAGCCAAGCCCCGCCTCGTGCATCCGGGATCTGGACTCTAGGACTTTAACCGACCCCCCTCCGCGAGAGTCCCAGGAGAGAGGCACTCCATCCATCACACCCACTTAACTCTCTCCGGGCTCGGGGCAGAGGCGCCCCTCCGCGCGGCTCCCGGAACGCGGGGCTCTGAGAGGGACGCTGGGCACGAGGCCTGCGATCCGCAAGCAGACCCCTGGACACGGCCCGAGACACCAGACCCCCGCAGACCGGTTTCCTCCCGGGCACGCACCGGGCCGGCACGCACCGGCTCGAAGGTGGGGCGGGTCCAGGACCGACCCCCGCGGGCCCCATGCCTCGGCTGTCTTCTTTCGGCATGGCGGAAGCTAGTGAAGTTACCGGCTCGCTCCTCACCTGGGAGAGCCGGAGGGAGAGGGAGGGCGGCGGGCCGAGGCTCCCGCTGTGACTCAGCCAGCCGGGCAGGCCGCCCGCCCGGGATTCCCTTCCCCAGCCTTCCCCCGCCGCCGGCCCCTCCCCGCCCCCGTCGAGAAGTGACAGTGCTGGCCCCGGCGGGAGGGCGGGCGGCCCGCGGTGTGTCACTGCGGGCCTTGTGTCTGCCTCTGACTGGGCGCTGTGTTCGCCAGTCGGTCTAACAGGGTCGGCTGTGTGTGGGTCTGGGTGTCTGCGTGCACCTGCGTATCTGCTTATCTTGTCTCCCTCAGTGCCTGTGTCTGGCGCGTTCCTGTCATTATCCCTGTCTACATGACTCCTCGAGGCTGTCTCTGTCTGTGTGTCTGGCTGGCTCCCGTCTCAGTCTTTTGTCTGGGTCTGCCTCTGCATCACTGTGGTGATCACGTGTGTCTGTGCACATGCCCGTCTCTGTTTGTCTCCACGTTCTCGAAGAGAGCCAGGGAAATATCGGAGGCAGGCCTGACGGGCTCTCTCAACTCCCCTGAATCCTGACTTCCTACTGGGTCTGTGGTCCTTGTGTTTAGTCAATTATTTGGGGCTCTGTCTGCCTTCAGTCAAGTTCAGTCCCATTCATTCCTCAGCATCCTCATTTAGTCCCCACAGCTGCCCGCAGCAACCATAATGGGAACTGCTAGCATTTATTAAATGGTGGGGCACTGCGTTAACCTTTACATGCGTCTTTTAACTCTTCCCCCAAAACCTGGCATAGGAGCTACGTGATGACCCCATATTGTAAACGAGGAAACCACTTGGGAAGGCAGGTAACTAACTCAAGCAAGATCATTCTGCAAGTGAGTGGACAGGCTGGGCTATGTTTTCTAGACTGCCCCTGACCTGTTCTCCCTCAATTTTATCTACCGCCTAGATCAGCCTTCCACTGTGCTACTATCCCAAATGTCGCACATGCTCTAGAGAAGGTGTGGGTAGGACGCTCAACAGCAGATCTCCGCCGTAGGTTTCTTGGCAGTGAAGCAGACATTCAGTTAAAACATTCATTCAGCACAAATCTACAAAGGCACCCCAGTGTGCAAACCATCATACTACACAGGACAGAGAGGAAAAAGCAGTCCTATTCAAGAAACTCAAAGAGTGATGGGGAAAAGCAACCAAGAATCACAGAACTCATGTTCCCAGCTTAGGGAGGAGAGGAAGATGAAGAAGGGCTGAGAACGCACAAGAGTTAAGAGTTAGGTGTGCAAAGCACGTCTGCAGTGCATCGTGGTGAGGACGGGCCGCAGAAGACCAGAGAGGTGAGATTCGAAGACCGCCGTGACAAGCACGAGCTGGCTGTAGGGCAGTGACCCCCAACATGTTCCCACATCAAGTCCCGAGCACTTTTCATAAGCATGAGGATTCCTTCCTGTGGAAGAAGAGCCTTCCCCTTCACAACAAGAAATATCACTAGGGTATCTCACATCTACCTCCAGTGTGCAAACCCTAGCTTGCTTCAGTTAGGAATGAGTCGGCTCCGGGTGTGTGGATAAGAGGTTTCCAGGTAGTAGAGAGGCTGGCGAGGTGCCGGGATAAACCATTCAAAGGAGATAGAGGGGAGCTCCAGCCCGGAGGGCTGAACCATTCAAGCATGGCATGTTGGGGGAGGCTTGGGATGGACTGGACCATTCTGATGAGTGGGTATGAACCAGATCATAGCAAAGATTTTCAAACATGCCGTGAAGAGTTGGACTTGGGGGACGGGGGTGACACTCAGCAGCCAAGCTTACCAGATGGAGTTTGAAGTGTTCAGTCTCATTGGAACAATCACCCCAGCAATGGGGTGCAGCAGAAGTCGTGGTGTGGGTAGTGCTATGGGGCTGGCATGGTGCCTGGGGGAACCTAAAAGAGAAGATTTCAGTTAGAGGTGGGGTCTCCCACAATGGAGGCGTTCCCTTGTGTTCCTTGCCCCTCACTGAAGAGAAACCTGGCTCTAGAGGTCAGATGAGATGAGAGAATCAGTTTCCATGGCAACCTGGAAAAAAGCCATCCTCCAACCTTCCCCTCAAGAGGCAGCCTGGTTCAGGTGGTAAGGGGGCCATGCTGTGGCACCTGAGTAAGTCTACAGTGGACACCAATCCATGATCCCTCTTCTGACTGGACCCAGAGTAGGCTCAGTAACAGCTGATACCTAGAGTCAAGTCAGCCTTCTTTCAGACCCCAGGGAATGTGGACCCTAGGCTTCAGGTCTGCTTCCTCCAGCCCAGGAGTTCCTCCCCAACCTTGACTAGACACCAGATAGTCAACCCCACCCTTTGGACTCCGACCCTTCCCGTTCCCTTAGGCTGGTATAGGCAGGTCCTGGCAAGTGGCACAGGTGGCTGGACGAGATGAACGGGCCCAACAGGGAGGTGCCTTCTCTGCAGCAGGCTCCCTCCATGTCACCTCCAAGGCCATATCCTGTTTCCCCATCACCTCCTTCCTCTGTGTGGCCCAAGGAGGTGACAGGGGCCCACTCCCTTCCCTCCCAATCCTTAGATACAAAGAAGCAGGTCTGTTAATACAAGTCTAGGGCCAAGAATCAGGTGTTGATACAGGGGTCAGACCTCAGTCAACCCTCACCTCAGACTCACTCCTCAGGGACCTGTGTTTCCCATTCTCCTGGCCCTAGGACCCAGACACTTGGGCGCTCTGCCTGGCCTCTCCATTTCCTGGCCTGCCAGCCCCCATCTTTCCCCCTGCCCCAGAGACTTAGGCCTCTGTCCCCCAGCCTCCATGATGCAACGTGCTGCAAGCTTTTGTAGCTGCTGACGACACTGCCCCCGGGGAGGTGTTATTTCTGACCTAAGCAAGGCCCTTAAGGGGCAGTGGTCAGCTGCAGGCTGAGAAAACCAGATTGGTAAGGCCCTTCTGCTGGGGAAAATTGCTAGAGGCCGCAACCCTTCAGGACAGGGAGGCAAATTCAGGACTGAGGCGCTTACCCAGCAGTTGGCAATGTCTGTGGAGGTGGGGTATGCCAGAAAGGGTCTAGTGGCGAGAAGGGAGGCCTCAGGCCAGCCAAGAGGAGTGAGGAGCAGCCAAGGGGGTCAGAAGGGTGCCTGAAGGGGTGTCTGGACACCAGAGTGGGGGAGGGCCAACCTCAGAACTTTAATCCCTTACCAGCCTTGGCCCCAAGCAGGAGGCTGTAATTCATCTGTCCAACAGCTGGGGTGGGGGGGGGGGGGCATGTGGAAGAGGAGGAGGGGCTGGGGCCTTCTTGTGCAGATAACCAGACAACAAAAGGGGAAGCTGAAGGACCAGCTCCAAAGTGCTCGGCCACCCTGCTGGCCTTCAGGTTTGCCAGTGGCCCCACCTGATGGCCACAGAGTCTGTGGTTCAGACTCAAAGATTCTTGGTCATGGAGTCCAAGGACTCAAAGATGGGCTTCTGGAGAAAGCCCACACTCAGCACCCTCAGGGCAGGCTGTCACCCACTGCTCACACCTATCCAGCCAGAGCCACTGCACCGCAGACCTGCAGGCTCAGTACCAGACAGCCTCAAATGCCCTGCTCACCAGCCAAGCCTCTGCAGACACTGCCTGCCAGCTCCCCCTCCTGCCAGCCCAGGGTGGCAGCGGCCACACCAAGGCTGTCCCTTTAAATCATTACCACCCCTGACGGTGTGGACAAACCAAGGGCCCTGCCCCCCAGGCAGGCAGCTTGCCACCTCCCCACCCCACCCCCCAGTCCCCAGAAATGTAAGGGCCATTTAAAGGGACACCAGAGAGGCAGCCTGGTCTCTTAACAAATCCCTACCCCTCCTCACACACTCACAGCCCCTGTCTCCAGCAACACATAGCAGCTCCCTGCCTCTCCAGAGGGCCCCCCAAATTCCGGTTTTCTCTCACCCTAGAGACTGCTACAAGGAGAATGGGGGGGAGCTGGAGGGGCCATTAAAGGGTAAGGACCCCCCTCCTCCCTTAGAGCCCCTGGAGACAGGTCGGAAGAAGCCAGCCTGAGAAACAGCGAGACAGAACCCCAAAAGGTGCCTGGGGCAGAACAGGGAGCACACACTGTGGGGTGGGGGGAAGGGAGTCAGGCTGCACGAGACAGAGGGTGACGGAGCCAGCAGGCGACAAGCCCAACTCGGGGAAATGGAACAAGGAGGGTTGGGGAAAGGCAAGGCCGGGGGGATCGGGGCGACGGGAAGGGGTCGTCGGGAGGGTGTAGAAGAAAATAAGACAGGGGGAGGGAGAGCCAGGCTGGGGTTACCTGCTGGGTGTCTGTCCCCCGGCGGTGCCCCCAGAGTCCGGGTAGGGAGGGGGGAAGCAGCAGGGGGGAGTGGGGGCTGGGGGGCGGGGGAGACGGTCCCTCCTCTGCCTCCTGGGCCTGCCCCAGCTCTTGCAGCCTCTGCCTCCCTCCCTCCTCCTCCCCGTCCCTGAGTCCCGGAGTCAAACAAAGAACTGTAGCAGGCTCTCCCCAACCCCCTCCCTCCCTCCTCCTCCTCCTCCTCCTCCTCCCCTCCCTCCCCACCAGCAGGCTCCCTCCTCCTCCCTTCCGGTCTCTTCCTTTAACTACCGCTCCCCCAACCCCCCCCAACTAGTCTCTCTCCACCACCCACCCCAACCTTTTACACACCCCTTTAGCCTAGCCATGTCCCCGCTAGGGAAACCGTGGAGTCCCTTTGCAAAATGAAAGGCTCCGGAGAGCAACATGGGAGGGAACCAGAGTATCGATTGAAAATCATAAGCCACAACATAATTATTTTAACAGCCAAAGGAATAGTCTTAGCTATTTTTAAGGAGGGGAGAATAAACCTAAAGAAGGCAATACAAATCTGACTAAAGCCCACGTCAAATAAGGTACATAAAGTAGTCGATGCTAATTCCTAACACCCCCATACACTGTACACACACACACACACACACACACACACACACCCCAGTTAGCAAAACTCCACTCTTCTCTATCCAAGCCCGAGTGATAGTTACTTCAAACAGGTCCACCACCCACTATGTAACTAACACCATTTAATAATACGCATTTCATGACACCCGTTCAGTATTAATTTTATACCAACCACTGTGCTAAGTGCTTTGCATAAATTATTTCACTACCCTCCCATCAGTTAAAAGGTAGGCATTGATATTTAAATGTCCCAGATTAAGGATTGGAAGCTCTGAGAGGTTTTGACCTTCCCAAGTCCCATTAGTCTGCAGAGCTGGGATTAGAATCCAGGTTTGAGCTGACAGTCCAAGTTCTAAGGCATATGACAGGAGACACTAATACCATCCGTCACCAACACCAAGAAGGGCAGCCAGAGATATCACTGAATTCCTCTCTCAAAAGTGAGCAATGCCAGAAGCTGATCCACCTACCTACAAAGATAAAGACCTTGACTTTTCAGCCTGACACTGTTTTCTCAGTTTGGTGAGAGGAGGTGAAGCTGGTGTCATGGATGAGTTGGTGTGTGTACCCCACGTACAGATTTTTCTCTTCGGGGCAGCTGTCTTGCGACTACCCACACTTCAACTCAGACGGGAAAGGGGCAACATGCCACTGGGCCGTGCAGCAGGTGGGAGAGACTCTTCCGAGGGTGCGGGTGGGGGTGGGGAGGGAAAGGAGATTGAAGAGGAAGTTTTTCTGTGGCAATCTAGAAAAAAAATGACGCAGAATTCTCTCAACCCAGCAAAGGAGCAAAGTCTTTTAAGCCACACCACACCCGCGCCCCTCCCCCTCACAGAACTCCAGGCCAGGGTTTCCCACCTGCAGGATGCCAATGCCAAGGGAAAGGAAGGGGGAAAGAGACGGCACGGGAACGGAACGGGACTCCGGGCAGGGGTGGGAGGGAATGGAAAGGGGAGGAGATCGCATTGCCTGGCAACCGTCCCGGGGCACGTGCACTAGTGACATCATCCCAGGCCACCTCTAACACAGACCTTTGACTCCTACCAGGGCGAAGAAGCCGCTGGCTAAGTTTCCTGGGAAGTAGCTATAGGAATTCTGGAAACCCAGAAAGGAGACGACGAAGGAGGGAACCCAGGCGTCCTGCCTTTATCTCTACCAACCCCAGCAGGACTAATCCTAGGGAATCCGGTCATTCGCCTGCCTCCTCCTCTCAGCCTCCAGCCTTGACCTCCCAACCCACATTTCTGACTGTCCCGACACGCCCCTTAGAGATACTGTGCCTTCTTTCTTCTGGGCTTGATCCCTGGTTAGGGGCGGGAGTCTAGGGACAGGGCACTGGGTCCCGAGGGGCTCCGTCTGCTATCTGCGGGATCCCCTGTGCCCCAGCTGGCCGCCAGCCGGAATCTGTCTGGGTCCCCAACTCTCCCGCCCCTCCCGTGCTGTTCCAGGGCGGAGTCTGCGGAGTTGAAATCAGGACACGCCGAGAGGAAGAGTTATATAACCCTCTGGAGAAGCAGAGAAGGACGAGTGGAGACGGGGACAGACAGCCCGAAAGCAGCCAAGGGAGGTGCAAGAAACCCTGGAGAGAGCGAGAAGGAACTGTTAGGGGAAGGGGAGGGAAAGGTTTCGTTTGCATACCAAAAAGCAGGAAATCACAAGGGGAAAAAATGGGCATGACGACCCTCTGGCCAGGAAAGTCACCTGGACCACTAGGGGCTTCTCACAGTGTCCTACCGGGTCACTAACTGCAGCTAGGCCCGGGCAGGTGAGGCCTCGGGAATGGGTGCATGTACCCACAAGCTTTCTTTTGTGGAAACAACCTAAGCGAGAGCTCGGGAAAGCCGCGACTGAGCCTAGGGGGCCGGAAACCACAGCTCCGCCCAGCCCACCTGGGAGCTTCGGGGCGCCAGCTGGAGGTGGCAGTTGGGAACACAGGTAGCCTGCCTTCCCACCAGAGACGAACACAAACAGCCGACACCCGGCTAAAGAGCGCAAACCCACCCAGACGTCTGGGCCCGCAGGGGTTGAGAAACGCAGCACTGGACTAGTTTGCAAACACAGACTGAAGACCTAAGGCGGGGGGGGGGGGGGGGCGGACGACTCGCGCGCAGGCGCAAGAGACGGCCTGGGCGCGTGCTGTGGAAGAGGGTGTACTGGGAGCCGTGCGTGTGGGAGTGCACGTGCAGATCCCGGGTAGCCACCGCCTCCCCCTCCTTCCACCTCCTCCCTCTCCCTCTTTCAGGCTCTCTGCAACGCCAGCTCCCCATTGGTCACGAGAGCCCTGACGCAGGCGACGTCCGCTACAGCGGATTGGACAGGAGAGGGAGAGTTTGGGAATCTGGCGGGGGACGCTCGTTGGCCTGTTACTCTGGCAACTGAGCAAACAACCCAGGCGAGCGCCCGAGATCCGACCCGAGCTAGCTAGCTTCTGGGTCCTGCCTTACTCTGAACAACCGAACCACTTCTATAGCATCTCAGCTCGTTGCTTCTCGGGGTTCTCATCACCCGGAACTAGGTGTTCTGCCTTCGACCTTCCCACACTCCAGCCCCAAGACGCAGTCACCGGCCACAACAGGTCGGAACGCATCTGCAGCTTAGGGACCGACCCGCGTGCCCTTTCACCACTGTTTATTCTAGGCCAAAAAAGCATAGCCTGAGAACCTGGCCCTGGCCCCGGCTTATGCCCTTTACCCATAGGCTTACAATTTCCTGGAACAAGGGTGAGGTGGGGGTGGGTGCCAGGCGGATGACAGGAAATCAAAGAACCTCAGCGCACCTTTCTCGCAGGCTAGGTCATAGCTAGATCCCCCAACCCGCAAGCCTGGTGGGCGTCTCATCTTCGCCATCTCGTGGCTACGTGGGAAAGGTTCAGCATGGAGAAAGGGCCAGAGCCCACGAAGGCTAGGGAACCGAGGACAGAAAAGTGGGGACAGCACCGGGGAGGACGAGAGCAGAAGCTGTGCTGGAGAGTGGTGAGCTGGGAAAGGCTACCGCTCCTGGTGAGATGGTGAAGGATGAAAAATACACATCTCACCAGGGGAAAGAGCTGCAAGGAGCCTGCAAGGAGCCCCGTAACTGGAGGCTCACTGTGCCTGATCGCCCTGCCCTAGACCTTACGGCAGACTGCCCTGTAGTCTCGTTCCTCGGGATCGCTGAGCCCCGCCCTAGGGTAAGTCCCCGTCGGGGACTGGGAGTACTTTCAGGCCCTCTTGACCTTTGGAACCAAGGCCAGTTTTTCCGCGACCTTTGCCTTGTTCACTTCTGGGGGACCTGGTGTCTTGCGCCCCAACTTTGTCATTGCTTTTTCCAAGACGCAAATGCCCATCCCTAGCCAGACCCCTCCAGAGTCTGACGACCCGCCCCCTTGCACGGAGATGGCTTCCCTCTTTCCAAAAGTCCCTGCGGCTCCCCATTACCTGGTTCTGGGGGTCCCAGATATTCAGGGTCCGCAAGGCCTCCTGGGGGTCGAGCGGGCCCCCCCTCTCCCAGACAGGGGCTGGGGGGGCCGCTCTACCCCGTGGCGCAGTTTGATTTTCCAACACAAACCCTCGCACCCGCCCCCCCTTCCCCAACCCCGCCCTCGAGCCGTGGTCCCGCCCCTTTGCGCTGAAGTCCCTCTCCTGCTCCGCCCCGCTGCTGCTTCAGTCCTGCTCGCCTCTGCTGTGGTGTCAGACCAGGATTCCGAGTCAGGATTGCAATGCTTAGGGTGCAGTGTACAGAGCCTATCCTGGACCCTCACCTGAAAAATCTCTATTCCATTTGGATCCCGCGCCCTTCCAAAGCAAGCTCCGCCCCGCCCGCTCAAGCCCTTCCCCCGAGATTTAGTCACATCCCCTTTAGGCTAGGCCGGCGAGTAGTTCAAGGCCACGCCTCCCTCTCGCTAGAGGCCACTTCCCTCTTAGTTCGTACTCCTTCCCAGGAGTAAGTCCCAGCTTCCCTCCTCCGGTTTCCTCCACCCCAACACGCACTAGATCACCACCATTGAGAGACTGGGAGCTTGGGTTTGCATGTGTTTTACTGTGCTGAGCTCCAATCCAAGTCTCCCGCCTTTACCACCAGCGCCACTAGGTACCTCCGGGGCACCATTATATGCTGGCTTCAGCTAAGATCAAAGCCTGAGATTCAGCTTTAGGTCAAAGTCTTAGGGCTCCCGACCCTCTCCAGCAGGAACGAAGCGGGGGGTGGGGATGGGGAGCTCTGATCAGCTGTCCAGGCTCATCAGTAGAGCAGTTCCCCTCTTAATCCAGTGGTCAGATGTCATGGCTCCAGATCGGAGATCGATGCCTATGACAAAAGAGGTCCGATCCGTGCTGCCCGCCCGGTTGGGATAGTAGTAGCAGGGACAGGAGTACATGCCTAGAGGGGAGGAAAAGACAGACAGTCAGACTCTGGACCCTGGAAGGTCAAGGCATTCGAGGTGCATTTGAGGACGGGACAGAGGAGGGGAGGGGCCAGTTTCCCACCCTTGGCACTTTTCTTGCGGCTCTCTGCGGGTCGGAAGTGGATCGTGGGCATGAGGCAGACCAACTGCATGGGCTCCGCCTCCACTAAACAAGAGTTCTTTCGGTCCCAGCCAGCACCCTCCAGGTACAGGCCCCGAACCCAGACACCATCCTGGGGAGAGATGGAGACAGATTTGGGGGGAAATTAGACCCTAAGTTGTCGGTACGTTTGACCTAACTCCTCCAAGCCTCCCTTCTCTTCCCAGTCCTTCTCCACCTGACCCTTTGCTCATCTAACTCCCACCTTGGGTGGATACACCAGGTTGCTGTCATCCACAGTGGAAACTATAAACTCCCAAGAGAGGCAGTCCACTGAAATCTGTGGGCGGAAGGTGGCAATGAAGGCAGTCCCCAAAGGGAACAGATCCCGTCACACAGCCTCCGTCCCCGATCCCGCCATTACATATTGCCCACATTGTTCTGGCGAGCTGAGAACTGAAGCACAGCCGTGAGGAAACCCGTGGGGAACGTGAAGCCAGACAGCCAGAAGATCACAGGAGGGCGCGCCCGACTGGCCCACAGCTCAAACTGTTCCACACGCACGGCCAGGTCCCGGGTCCATGAAGCCAAAGGCTTTTGTGAGGGATACGCCTGGAAGAGGAGGCAGTGCGTGGGATTGCTCATCCCACGATGCTTTCACATCCTCACTCAAACATCTGGAGCTGGGAGGTGGGGGCACATGCCTGTAATCCCAGCACTCGGGAGGCAGAGGCAGGCAGATCTCTGTGAATTCGAGGCCAGCCTGGTCTACAGAGCAAGATCCAGGAAAGGTGCAAAGCTACAGAGAAACCCTGTCTCAAAAAACAAAACCACCTGGGACAGCTAGGAGACAGACGGCTGTGTGGTATCAGCCTCTGCTGATACCAAAAGTTAACTCCCGGGAGAAAAGCATACAATAGCAACTACTCATTAATAACAATGATATCACTACAGATAATCCTTTACCCAAAATGCAGAAGGTTTTGGGGGTGTGTGTAGAATATTTGCACAGACTACTGATGAAGGATCTCTAATCCAAAAATTGATCACTGAAACCTTTTGAACATCATGCTTGCCACATTTCAGATTTCAGATTTTTGGATTAGGGATGCTTGTTCTGCAATAACCAGGTACTTATTTAGTACTATGTTTAGTACTGGGGGGGGGTCTTTGAAATAGAAGCTAATGTGAATACATCTGTAAGTTAATAAATTCTGAAGTCAGTTAGTGAATGGTACCAGATTTCAACACCTTGAACCTGTCTAGACTGGAGCCCTGGGTTTCCTGAAGTCTGCTCTATGCCTCCTGAGGACAAAGTGAAGAGGTTCACGGTTAGGGTTGACAGTGGGGGTGGGGGGTCTTGCCTTTCCCCAGAGCGGAGGGACATGGGCATCAAAGATGCAATTGAAAATCTCTTCCAGACTTGTTGACATAACGATGAGGCCCTGGATGCCCTTCTCTAAGTCTGTCAGTGACAACCTGGGTGGAATGAAGTGGGCTGAGTATTAAAAGAGCTGCTGGTCTGGGAGAACCTCTCCCCACTGTGGCCTGAGGCCTCTCTCCTTCCACTTACAAGATGGTCCTCATCAGGTTGTTGTATCTCTGGATCTCCTGCAGGAGGACCACATTGAGTGGGGAGGGGTCAAGAGCCAGTAACTTCCGGGTCCCCTCATAGTCGATCACCTCAGGAATCTTCTGCTTCACATCAGCAGCTAACTCAAGGACCTAGGGAGGCAGGAGCTTGGTGCTGGCCAGCCCTTCCTCAACAGGTTCCCTCCCACAGGGCAACCTCCCTTTTTCTACCTTCTCTTCTCGGCTCTGGCCACCAATCCTGGTGGGTGTGATTTGGGGTTGCAGGGAAAGCAGAGTCTCAAACAGGGTCCGGGCCTCAGTGATCTGGGAGGCCACGTCAGCGTTGGGGTGTTGGCCAAAGGCCTCAGGGGGGTCCATGCTGGGCAGCAAGCTGATATATTCTTTGTAAGAGGCCAAACCCCCATCCTTGGGGATGAAGTAAGTGTCCAGTACAGACAACCTGGGCAGCCACAACAGAGTATCATCACAATGGAGGGCTTGAAGGGCATCCAAGCCAAGCCCAAACCCCAGTCTCAATGCTTCCCCGTTTTCTAACTCATGGCTCTTGCTCTGTCTCCCAATTCCACAGTTTCCATTGTCTCCCAACCTCCTGGTCTCCACACGCACACAAGCTCAATCCTGACCCCTAGTCTGTGTATACCCTTTTACCCTTTCCTCAGGGCTACCTCCCCTCACCGATAGGAGGAAGTTGTTAGAGCCTGGTCACAGAAATAATCATTGATGTAGGTGGTGAGTAGGCGCCGATCCCAGTCATCTGTGACATGTCCACCATAGTTGACACCGGCAATGAGGTATTTGAGTGCATCCCAGGGCGTCTCCTCATACTCATCCAGATAGAGGCTCAGCAGGTTCTCTGACACCTGTGTGTGGTCCCAACCCAAGCCCCCAGCCCCATATAGTTATGGCAAGAACTCTCCCAGTGGGGCTAAACATGGGCTTTCTGGAAGCCCATATTCCCACAAAAGAGCCATAGGACAAGAAGGGCTGCCGGGGGAGACCCCCAGTTAGCACAAACCTCAAAGTCGGAGTCATTGAAGCCATAGATGATATTCCAGCCAAGCTGTAAAAACTTCTTGCGCTCAAGCAGTATAGAGTGGAAGAAGCAGAGCGCAAACAGCAGCTTCTTGTACTTGGTGGGTTTGGAGCAGCGTGTGAACTGTGGTTCCGTCATGAGCTGATACAGACGTGTCATGTTGGCCTTCAGACCCTGAGGACACAGCGGTACAGGAGGGTGTTTGTCGTGTCCGACCTGCTCCGAGCAGCAGCATGGGCAGCTGTGGAGGAGACCCTGCACAACAACCGGGCTGGAGGAATTCATGGAAGCTGAATATTGGCCTCTGGTCTGCAGACCAAGACACTCGTTCCCGGGACAGGGTGGGGCAGGTACCTTTCTATATCTAGGGCCTGTGCCACTGGTAATTCTACCTTCTCCCTCACCATTTATTACTTATTTTGGGAGAATAGTACTGGACACTGAACCTTGGGTTTTTAACACGTGACTCAATCACCACTGGGCTACATCCCCAGCCATTCCCTCCCCATTTTTGGAGACAAGTTCTCATGGTGTAGCTCTGACTGACCTGGAATTCCTATGTAGATTAGGTAGGTGTGGAACTCATAGATATATCTTCCTGCCTTCTCCTTTAGAGTGCTTTATCTTGCTAGGATTACAGATATGTGCCACAGCACCCAGCCCTTCCCCCTTTCTTGATTCTCTCAATCATGATGAGCCAATTTAATTTGCCAGTGCCAGAAAATATGGATAGAGACAGAAGTGTATACCTACAATTAGTTTTTCATTGGTATTTGCTTTGTTTTGTTTCAATGCTGGGGATTAAACCTCAAAGCCTTGTTCAAGCCAGGAAAATAGTCTACCATTAACTATACTCTCAGCCCACTGCAACTGAGAATTTTTTTTGAAATGTATGGAACTGCAAGCTTGAGGGTTCACCTGGGAGACCAAAGTAGAAGGATCATAAGTTCAAAGCCAGCCTGGGCTACTTAGAAAAAAGAGAAAAGAAGGAAAGGAAAAAAGACAAACCAAAAAACATGTCACAGCAAAGATTAGCATCTGGACTGTATGAAATATGGAATGGGTGTCAAGTATTAGCATTAAGTGGGAAAAGAAATTATATGGTAAGGTGCATTTATGACACAGAATTGTGTGTTAAAATTATAAAGAAAATTACAAACAATATTCAAATAATGGCTTCTGGTTCTAGAGAGAAGGTAACAAGATTGAGAAAAGATGCTTTAAAGGAATGTTTCTAGCCAGGCAGTGGTGGCGCACGCCTGTAATCCCAGCACTCAGGAGACAGAGGCAGGAGGATCTCTGTGAGTTTGAGGCCAGCCTGGTCTACAAAGTGAATTCCAGGACAGGCTCCAAAGTTACAGAGAAACCCTGTCTCGAAAAACCAAAAAAAAAAAAAAAAAAAAAAAGAAATGTTTCCAGAGCTGGGCCATGGTGGCACACGCCTTTAATCCCAGCACTCGGGAGGCAGAGGCAGGTAGATCTCTGTGAGTTCAAGGCCAGCCTGGTTTACAGAGTGAGTTCCAGGACAGGCTCCAAAACTACACAGAGAAACCCTGTCTCAAAAAAAAAAAAAAAAAAAAAAGTTTTCATAAAAGCTTAATGTTCTGTTCTCTCTCCAAATATATATGTGTGTGTGTAATTTTTTTTTCAAGACAGGGTTTCTCTGTGTAGCTTTGTGCCTTTCCTGGAACTCACTTGGTAGCCCAGGCTGGCCTCGAACTCACAGAGATCCGCCTGGCTCTGCCTCCCGAGTGCTGGGATTAAAGGCGTGTGCCACCACCGCCTGGCTCTTATGTATATATATATATAAATTTTTAAAAGTAGTGTCATTTTAAAAAATTTTATATGTGAATGTTTTGTCTGCATGTATATGTGTGCACCACGTGCATACCTGGTGCCTGAGGAGGTTAGCTAGGTGTTAGGTCTTAACTGCCAAGCCATCTCTCCAAGTCCCCTAGTTTCCCTTCTTGTTTTATTTATTAATTTATTTTTTATTTTAGTTTTTTAAGACAGTCTTCTTTTTTGGAAGGGGGGATTGGTTTTTCAAGACAGGGTTTCTCTGTGTAGCCCTTGCTGTCCTGGAACTCTCTATGTAGATCAGGCTGTTCTTGAACTCAGAGATCCACCTGAATCAAAGGCATATGCCACCACTGCCCAGCTAAGACAGTCTTCTGTAACGTAGGCTGGCCTTGACTTTACAGAACTGTTGTTGAATGGGTGTGGGTCCGCTCAGGTCCATGGAAAGAAGACATAGCACACTTTAAAGATATCTTACCCTTTCCAGCTGCAGGGGGACTCAGCCTCTCTTGACTGAGACACTCTCCCTTAGCCAAGGGCATTTTTATTGTTCTCCAAATTTATACTTTTAGCAAGTTGATTTCCATATCTCATAACATCCTGACTAAGCTTCCAAAGGGACAATGGCAAATGCAGATTTCAATTAAGGAATATCACAGTGTGCTGGAGTTTTCTCAACCATTTTTTTTTTTTGTTTTTTGTTTTGTTTTGTTTTGTTTTTTGTTTGTTTGTTTGTTTGTTTGGGGACAGGGTTTCTCTGTGTAGCTTTGGAGCCTGTCCTGGATCTCACTTTGTAGACCAGGCTGGACTCGAACTCACAAAGATCCGTCTGGCTCTGCCTCCCAAGTGCTGGGATTAAAGGCGTGCGCTACCACTGCCCGGCCCCAACCAAGTTTTGCATGGGCTTTGTACCCTTGGGAAACTCTCAGGCAAGATTCACATAGAGGGCAATGAGAAACCAAATGTCAATTAAGGCTAGGTGCTAACACTGGAGCCAGACCAAGTGTAGCTCAGTGGGAATTTTCCCATCACAGAAATCCTTTTGTCTCAGTTTCCTGAGCGCTAGGATTACAGGTATTCCCCAACACCGCATAAACCAGGAGGAGTTGGTAGCACACTCCTGTAATCCCAGCACTCAGTGGGTGGAGGCAGGAAGAGCAGGGATTCAGGGTCCTTCTCAGAGACATGGGTGTCTGAGGTGTGGATGTCACAGGACAATTTATGAGAGTTGATTTTCTCCATCCACCAAGCTGGTCCAGGGGATTAAATTTAGGTTGCCAGGTTTGGCAGCAAATGCCTTTTCCCACAGAGCCATCTCACATGTCAAGAAACCCAGCTCTAACAAATAAACCTCGAACTATTCTCACTAGGTTTAGCAGATGGTGGGGAGGACCCGTATCTGCAGCAAGGAGGCTTTCTTGGAAACCTTTCATAGGCTGAGCCACTGGTGCTGGCCCAAGAAATGGTTTTTCAAAGAAAAAAGGTCTGAAGAGATGGTTCAGTGGATAAAGGTGCTCGGCACCACGCTTTCTGATGACCTGAATTCACTATTAGAACCCACATGGTGGGAGTTAAAGATGGATTCTTGCACTGCTATTACCTTATGACATCAAAATTCACGCCTCAGCATAAGCATTCTCCCCCTCCACCCGTCTCTCTCTTCTCCTCTCTCTTGAGCACACACACACACAAAATAAATAAGTGTTTAAAAATAAATAAAAGATACTGAAGTGGAAAAAAATGCACGTTGGAAAAAATATATGTTGAAAAAATGCATGTTAAAAAATGCATGTTGAAAAAAAAAAGATACTGAAGGGGATAACTCAGTGGTGAGTGTGCATGCATCTAGCATGTTCTGGTTCTGAGTTCAATTCCCAGCCTTATTCAAAAAGGTGGGGGGTGGGCGGGCAGGATTTTTGTTACATGGGTGACAGACTTATGGAATATTAGACATTTTAAAAATATGTACAGTGGGGGAGGACAGGGAACCCATGGCTGATACGTAAAGTTAAAACACAAATATCCATAGAAAAAAAATAAAATAAATATATTTTTAAAAAATATGTACAGAGGCCTGGTGGTGGCAGTGCACGCCTTTAATCCCAGCACTTGGGAGGCAGAAGTAGGCGGACCTCTGTGAGTTCGAGGCCAGCCTGGTCTATAGAGCGAGATCCAGGACAGCCAACGCTACACAAAGAAACCCTGTCTCCAAAAAACAAAAAGCAAAAAACAAAAAAACCAACCCCCCCCCCAACCATATATACATACCAATCCATACAGAATACTTTCAATGGCAGAAAAAAATGAGCCTAAACAGCCATGGCACATGCCTGGGGTAACACATTTGGGAGGTAGAGGCAGGAGGATCCGGAATTCATGGCTGTCTTTGGTTATGTAGTGAGTTCAAAGCCACATTCTCTCTCCTGTTTTGTTTTGTTTTTCCAGACAGGGTTTCTCTGTGTAGGCCTGGCTGTCCTGGAACTCACTCTGTACAGCAGGCTGGCCTCGAACCTACCAAGATCTACTTGTTTCTGCCTCCCACGTACTAGAATTTAAGGTGTGCGCCACCACCACGCTGCCGCCGCCACCACCCAGCTGACCCTGTCTCATTTTAAAACAAAAAGTCAACTTTATAGTTCTTCCCTGGGCTAGGGGTGGAATTCGAGGCCTCCTGAGTGCTGGGTAACTTTTATGGTGTTGCCAGGGCAAAGGCGGGATGAGACTCTAACGGATGATAAGGCAGCCAGCACCTTGTTCTAGGGATGCAGGATTCAGGGTGCTGGTGCACCAGAAGAAATGCTTCATCGTCACATGGCAATTCAACCCCAGAGCTGAGTTTGCGATTACAGCCAGGTGTGGGGGTGGGGATGGGATCACGAAAAGGATAATTTCTCTATAAAGTGTGAGTGAAGAAACGTCATAGAACGAGAGAAGTTGGATCAAGCGCTAAATCTTGAGGTATAAAGAGCAGAAAGAAACAGAACGAATAAAGGATGTGTCAGCCGGGTGGTGGCGCACGCCTTTAATCCCAGCACTCGGGAGGCAGAGCCAGGAGATCTCTGTGAGTTCGAGGCCAGCCTGGGCTACAGAGTGAGTTCCAAGATAGCCAAGACTACACAGAGAAACCCTGTCTCAGAAAAAAAAATTAAAAAATAAAAATTAAAAAAATATATATATAAAGGATGCATCAAATGAAGGGGGAGTGGTCCAGGAAGGGGTGTGGTCCAGGAAAGGGGAGTGGTCCTGGAAGGGGAGTGGTCGGGTAAGGGGAGTGGTCGGGTAAGGGGAGTGGTCCAGGAGGGGGAGTGGTCGGGGAAGGGGAGTGGTCGGGGAAGGGGAGTGGTCCAGGAAGGGGGTGTGGTCGGGGAAGGGGAGTGGTCCAGGAGGGGGAGTGGTCGGGGAAGGGGTGTGGTCCAGGAAGGGGAGTGGTCGGGGAAGGGGGTGTGGTCGGGGAAGGGGGAGTGGTCTGGGAAGGGGTGTGGTCCAGGAAGGGGGTGTGGTCCAGGAAAGGGGTGTGGTCCAGGAAGGGGGTGTGGTCCAGGAAATGATCCCAGGATGGTCAGGATGAATAGGATGAGAAAAACATGGGACTTATTGCTGAGTACCTACTAAAGAGCAGTCTCTATGTGTGGATGTTTTTGTTTTAAATTTGGTAACAACCCTTATTTTTATTTTATGTGTATGTTTGCCCGCATACATGTCTGTGCACCACATGCATGCGGTGGCTGTGGAAGCCAGGAGAGGGTGATGTGAGGGAGGGCTGGTTGTGAGCCATGTGAGTGCTGATCTCTTCAGCCTGTCTCTATGGTTGTTTTTTTTTTTTTTTTTAAGATTTATTTATTATGTATGCAGTGTTCTGCCTGCACACATCCCTGCAGGCCAGAAGAGGGTACCAGATCTCATTACAGATGGTTGTGAGCCACCATGTGGTTGCTGGGAATTGAACTCAGTACCTTTGGAAGAGCAAGCAGTGCTCTTAACCTCTGAGCCATCTCTCCATCCCCCCTCTATGTTTTTTTATAAATTGGCAAAAAAGGATTTTGATCTCAACTAAGATCAATAAAAAGCTGCCAAGATCAGCAAGCCAGGCATGGCAGTAGCTTCACCCACCTGCAATCCCAGCACCTAGGAGTCTGAGGCAAGATGACAGCAAGTCTGAGGCCAGCCTGGACTACACAGCGAAACCCAGCCTCAGCTAAACAACAGCCAGGTATGTATGTATGTATGGATCTCAGCAGCTCAACAGGGCAAGGCCTTGACTTCTATCACAGGGTCACACCAAACAACACACCCTTCCAAATAGTTTACGTAGGGGGTCTGTGGGTGTGGGAATGTTGTGACCAGAACAGATTTTAAAAGGGCCAGTGTTGTAGTCAAGATCACTGGATTTGGCGGTGAACTTGTGAAATTAGACATAGAGTTCTCAAGACCTGGTGAGAGAGTGGAATGAGTTGGTAAATGTGAAGAGTTAGACTGGAGCATTGACGTGGAATAATCGCTCAAGAAATGTTCCTGTTACTGTGTCCCGGAAGTCTGCCATGCGGAAGGGAGGCGGAGGTTTTTAGAAAACAACCAAAGGCGGGGTGCGTTGTTGTTCAGTCGGGGGCCTGTCTTTGGTGCAGGTGAGAAGAAAGGCAAACTGAGCCAACACCACAGGTGATGCTGGCTCTCTGCGGGCCGCTGTACCTTTGGTGGCTCTGTGGTCATCTTGATGCTGGCCTGCAGGATGGAGATTGGGAAGTCGGGGTGAGGGCTGGAGCTGAGCCAGAGTCGGAAGGACGGATGAGGGTCCTCCACCTGCAGCTGCTCCACCAGCTTGTCCAGGTTAGGCATCCACGACAGTGACAGGTGGCAGTTTGCCAGGAACACCCAGTGGCCTGCAAGGAGGTGCCAAGGTCAATAGTTCCTCAAGCTTTCTGGCCCACACACTTTGCACTTGGCGGCGGCGGCAGCGGGGTTGGTGTCAAATGTCCAGTGCACTTCTGGAGTTTCTGGAAGAGTGGAACCGCACCCACAGCAGCGGGGTTGAGGAAGGGCATGGGGCTGAGGAGATGGATACTATGCTGGCCAGCTTTAGTCAACTCGACACAGGCTAGAGTCAACAAAGAGGAGGGAGCCTCAGTTGAGAAAATAAGATCAGGCTGCAGGCAAGTCTGTAGGGAATTTTCTTAATAGTGATTGATGGGGGAAGGCCCAACCCATTGCAGGTGAGGCCATCCTTGGGCAGATGGTCCTGAGTGTAAGAAAGCAGGATGAGTAAACCAGGGAGAGCAAGACAGTCAGCAGCACCCCAGGTGGCCTCTGCTTCAGTTCCTGCCTCCAGGTTCCTGCCCTGCCTGAGTTCCTGCCCTCACTGCTTTTGATGATGAACTGTTACGTGGAACTGTGGGTGAAATAAACCCGTTCCTCCCCACGTTGCTTTTGGCCCTGGTGTTTTAGCACATCAGTTGGAACCCTAAGATAATCACTAACCCTGCACCACACCATCTCGTAGGAGACGAGCAGCAATGGGGGCCTGCCCCTGGCCCAGGGACAGGGCATGGAAGCGCTGGGCCATGCCTGTGTGCTCGGCCAGCTGAAGCAGAGCGCTGGTGGGGTCCACACCGGGAGACAGAATGAATACCAGTGGGGATCGTGGAGTAGAGTCCTCCATCACCTGCAAGAACGGGGATGGTCTCAGAACCGAGAGACGCTGCAGCAGGGTGTCGGGGCTGTGTGGGCAAGAAGACCGAGCCACTGACCGATTTCATGTTTAGGACAGGAGGCTCGATGAAGCGAGAGCCAAGGTTGGAGATGATGAAAGAGGTGACACAGAAGGACACCCGGTCCTGGCGCAGGGAGCGGACGATCAGCATCCGCTGCATCTCATTGCAGGCGTTTTCCCATTCACCTGGAGGAGAGAGGAGGACCGCCCCGAGAGTGAGTGGAAGACACCTGAGCAAAGGGAAACCTTCAGGGGCTGCATCTGTGGAGGGGGGCTGGGGCGGGGGCTGAAAAGGGAAGGGCAGGGGGGAGGCCGGGCACCTGGCAGCATGGCCCTCTCGGGGGAAGCGTTGGTGTACCACAGGTGCCAGTCCCGAGGGTACTGTTCAAAGGAGTTCATGAGTCCGTGGAAGTTGGTCAGCTTGTCCAGCTCTGTGATGTTGTCCCAGTACGCGTCTGCTAGCCAGCTAGTACATGGGTTGTCCATCTGGCCTTCCCGATCCAGAACCTTGGGGAAAGGAGAGAGAAGAGAGAGATGCCTGGGATCCCCAGAAGAAGACTTACAGGGCTGGGCAGTGGTGGCGCACGCCTTTAATTCCAGCACTGGGGAGGCAGAGGCAGGCGGATCTCTGAGTTTGAGGACAGCCTGGTCTACAAAGAGAGTTCCAGGGCTGTTATACAGAGAAATCCTGTCTCAAAAAACAAAACAAAAAAAAGAGTTATTGATTCTAAATATTCCCCAAACAACAACAAAATGGCAAATGTTTGTCTTAATGGATATGCCAACTACCTTGATTTTATCATTTTACACACACACACACACACACACACACACACACACACACACACACGCGCGCGCGCGTGTGTCTGTATTAAAATGCCTCATAGTAAGCCAGGCATGGTGCCTATCACCAAAGCACCCAGGCTGAGGCAAGAGAACTACCAGGAATTCAAGATTCAAGGCCAGCTGGAGCTACGGAGTGAGTGCTAGGCTAGCCTGAGCTATAAAAAGAGCCTTAACTGTTTTAGATAAAAACATTTAAGTCACACTATACTGTATTAAACTATATAATTACTATGTTTTAATTAAAAATAAAACATGATATTTTAAGTTATCTCCCCCCCCCCCCCCGTGTGTGTGTGTGTGTGTGTGTGTGTGTGTGTGTGTGTGTGTGTGTGTGTGTGTGTGTATGGAACAGAGTGAATGCTGAATAAAGAGATGGATACAGAAATCCAAGATGGATGCGAAGCCACCTTTACTGGGGGACGGATGGGGGTGGGGGTGCAGTATCACTGTTGAAGTTTAGGAAGCTGGCGCCCTCTGGTGGCTTAGTGGCAGAAACAGCGCCAACCCTACTGTTGGCAGACCCCTCAAACTGACCCGTTCCGTTCATGTACTCATTCTTTTAAATGCACATTTGGAGCTTTTCTTCTTTGCTGCGTGTGCACACTCATGTGTGTGGTTTATGTGTCTGTGGTGCGTGCATATGAGTGTGCAAGTATGTGGAGGCCAGCGAATGTTGTTGGGTGTCTCCCTCTGGCAGTTCCTTCTTACTCACTTGAGATAGGTTAGGCTAGGCTAGCTGGGTGGTAAGCTCCCAGGACCCCATCCACCTTTCATCCCCATGCTGGGGTTACAAGTACATGTAACCTCACCTGACTTTTTTTTTTTCCTCCCAAGACAGGGTTTCTTTATGTAGCCTTGGCTGTCCTAGACCAGGCTAGCTTCGAACTCACAGAGATCCACCTGCCTCTGTATCCCAGATGCTGAGATTAAGGGAATGCACCGCCATTATCCAGCTCTCACCTGACTTTTATTTATTTAATATCTCTCTCTCTCTCTCTCTCTCTCTCTCTCTCTCTCTCTCTCTCCTGAGAGAGCCAAGTATACCTGAGCCACAGGTAAGAGGTGTTCCAATGACCAGCTTGCATTGAGTACCAGGAATCACATAGTGAGTCAGCCCCACACCCCCAGGGTGCTAACTGTGCACCTCTCTCTACCACGGTTTTTCCTCCGATCACTCAGCAAAACCTTAGACTCAGAGTTCCGAGTCTGGCGTCCTCATCACACCTGCTTCCATCCCCCCCCCCCCCCCCCAGTGACTGCCATACTGCGCAGTGCCCTCTGACCAACTCACCACACCCCCACGCAGAAAGAAGTTGTACTCGTCCATGTTGAGCTTGCCGGAAGTCTCCAGGATTTTGGCACACATGTGAAAACTGAACAGTAGCTTGTGGCGCTCAAAAAGGGTACGGCAGGTATACCTAGGAAAGAAGGACAGGGAAGATGGAGACAGGGCGATACGGGGCGAGATGCCCAACATGGATGCTCATCGTATAAAGGTCATACACAGCCTCACACAGAAAGACTGTAGTCAGCAGGTAACCCGCACCTCTTGGAAACCATCAAGGACTCAGGGACCTTGAGAGGCTGACATAGTTTTCCTAGAGTTCACCGTAACTGGGCATTCAGTTCCATTAAAAAACAAAACACCAATTATTCTCTTGCTGTCTTGCTAGGCACTCTGTAGTCCTGAAGACACAGATAAGCGGTAGTCTCTGTCCTTGAGGAAGTCATGGTCTCCCAGGAAGGACATATGCTCAGCATAAGCCATGGCATCCTACACAGAGGTGGGAGTGGCATCAAGAGAATGTAAGGCGCTCTCTCCAGCTGTGCCTGATGTGCTTAGAAAGATCCTGAGAGCAAATGCCTTGAGATGTGTGGGGACTAGCCAAAGGCATGGGAGAAGGAGGAACTAAGTGTTCCAGAGACAACGCACCGCATCAGGAATGCCAGGGGGAAAGGGCATGGAGTGAAAGTCAACAGTGCTGCCCAGGCCAGGCGATGATGGCACATGCCTTTAATCCCAGCACTCGGGAGGCAGAGCCAGGAGGATCTCTGTGAGTTCGAGGCCAGCCTGGACTACAGAGCGAGATCCAGGACAGGCACCAAAACTACACAGAGAAACCCTGTCTCAAAAAAAGAAACAAAACAACAACAACAGTGCTGCCCAGGTAGCTGGCATGAGTCGGGGGCAGGCGGAGGCCAGGCCACAGGGCTTTCGGCATCACTCAAGGCACGACAAGCACTGAAGATGAGCATGGAGCAACAAGGTCAGATTTGTCTGGAAGTCTGACACCAGCAACTGGAGAAGCCCGGGAAGGACACAGCAGCAGGATGACCTTCGAGGCGGTGCTGTGTAATCCACGTGCAAACACGCACCAAGGCCCAGTCCTGGTGCCCAGGAGAGAACAGGGCAGGAGAAGGGGTCAGAAATACACATGAGCAGAACCTGGCAACTGACTGGAACTGGGAGAACAAAGAGTAACTCCAAGTCACTGACATGAGTGACTGGCTTGGCGGGTGCCGCTGAGGGATGAGGACCCCACAGAAGAGGGCAGCTGGACTTGAGGATCTATAGGCGAGTCCAGGTAGAAAAGTCAGGTACTTTGCTGTTCAAAATGTGAACCAGAAGTCGGCATGATGGCTCAGCAGGTAAAGGAGCTTGCTGCCCAAGCCTGGCAGCCCAAATTTGATCCCTGAAGCCCATAAGCTGGAAGGAGAGAATGGACTCTTGTAATTTATCCTCTAATCCTCACAAGCTTGCCATGGCACACATGTGCCAAAGCATGTACATGCCACCCACTTCAAAGTAATCAGTAAGTGTAAATTTAAAAAAAATAATAAAAGATATTTCACAGATCAGGACCAACAGCTCCCTGGAAGCTTACTAAGGGTATAGAATCACAAAGCCTCCCCCAGACCTGGGTCCTAATCTGTGCATGTACCTGTGTGTCTGTTCATGTGTGAGTGAGTGGGTGACATGTATGCACAAAACATGTGGAGAAACAGAGGGTTGTTGTAGAATATTATTTCAAGGCGTGTTATTTTTGTTTATGTTGCATTTGTTTAAGCCTGTGAAGCTGTGTTACTGTGCCTGTCTAAAACACCTACAGTCTAATAAAGAACTGAATGGCCAATGGCAAGGCAGGAGACAGGATAGGCGGGGCTGGCAGGCAGGAGAAATCTGGGAGGAGGAGGAGGTAGCCAGAGGAGGAGGACAGCAGTAGCCAGCCACCCAGCTGCAGAGCAAGCTACACAGTAAGTTTTACAGAAGGAAGGGGATGGGAAAAGCAAAAGGTAGAAGGGATAAGTTAGGGAAGGCTGACAAGAAACAAACCAAGCTAAGGCTGGGCATTTATAATTAAGAATAAGCCTCTGTGTGTGATTTATTTGGGAGCTGGGTGGCGAGCCCCCCCCCCCCCAAAAAAAGAGCAGAAACAACCAACAACAGAGGGTGAATGACTTTCTTCAATTGCTCTCCACTTTAATTTTTGAGGCAGGATCTCTCACCGAACCTAGAGCTCACCAATTCAGCTAACCCTGCTGCCTGCAAGGTTTCAGGGATCTTGTCTTACCTCCACAGTGGTGGGATTACAGGCACACACCACTGTACCCAACTTTCGATATGGGTGCATGGGATCTGAATTCAAGCCTCCACACTTGCACAGCAAACAATTTACCCACCGAGCTATTCCTACCCCCACCCCCCCTAGGGTGGCACTATGTCACATGTAACCAGAGATGGTTCAGCCAGCCACCTGATCCCCTGCCTTGTGCCTGGTCAGCAGACCTGTAGACAGCGTAGGTATGGTAGTCGTTCAGATACTCGATGCGATCCTCCAGCTTATTGCTGCGATGGCTCTTGTCAATGCTGAGGATAAAGAGGCTGATGTAGGCATCCAGAGAGAACTGGTACATGGGGTCAATGCGGCCCATATCATTGAGCACAAAGAACAGCACCGAAGCCCGCTGGGCACATGGGCGGTAAGCCTGTGGGGGTCGATCGGAGTCAGGGTCACAGAGGGACAGGCACAAACAAGAGGAAGGGGGTCTCAAGTCAACATGCTCTGAGTTGCTGCTTGGTGGCCGGTCAGGGACTGGAGTGGAGGGTGTGGAAGTTCTACCTCTCTGGCCAAGTCAATGTTGATCTCTGTGGTCTCACTGGTCTCTAGCTGCTCGGTCACCTCGGTGGCTGTCACCTTGGACGTCTGAAGGGTGTTCACCAGCTGCACATCGTCTAGCAGAGAACCTGTGGCCTCGTTCAACAAACTAGGAGGAAGCCAAGAGACACAAGGGTTAGGGTGTTCAGAAGACTTGGGGGAAAGCGCTCCAGTTGGCACCGTGGGGTTCCAGTTGTGCCCGTGGGGAGCAGACACGGTGGGTGGGGTGATGTGGGCATGAGGATGACGTTCTCACCGGAGGATCTCATCCTCAAGCTCTTTGAGCTTTCTCTTCCCAGCGGCGATGTTGATGACCAGGGAGTCCTTCTGCTCCTCCAGCTCGGGACGCTCCTTCCGAACCACGATGCCCAGCAGTTGGGCTTCCAAGCCCTGAGAAGGCCAAGGGTCAGAGTGAAGGTCCCATGCCTGTGACCTCTATGCCTGCCACCCTTTTAGACCTCCCGAGACTTTCCTCCTCCTCCTCCATTGCCCAGCTCAAGCGTGGCTTTTCCCTCACGTTTCTTACAGACTGCAGCCTATCCAGCGTCATCTTAGCACCAGCCCTTACCTACCTGTTCCTTAACAGCGAAGTTGACAATGGTGGTCTTAGCTGAGGTCTCCGGACTGTAGTGGGGATTGGAGAGCTTGGTGGTGAGGTAGAAACGGAAGTTGGGATTGTATTCTACCTCCTTGTCACCAATGCGTATCAACAGCCGACCTCCTGCATCCATGACAGGGTCAAGGGCAAGAACTGTATATGATCAGGTAAGGGCTGGCCCGCTCCCCATTGACACCTAGGTCCGTGACTTAACCTGAGGCCTAGTTCATGGGGACACAGACCAAGAGCCCCCCTTCCCACCCTAGTACCCTACTTGGCTAGTCTCAGCCCACAAGCCCAGGCTCTGACCAATTCGAGCTACAGATTTGTTGAGCACTGGGTTGAGTGTGGGGTCCAGATATTCCTGCACATTCTGAAGCAGCACTGGAAATCCAAACTGGATGGCATTTTCCAGAATTCGAAGGTAATCGTGCATCTGCAGGTCGATGATGTTAAGGCCCTAGAAAGTAAGGGGGTGGACGGAAGCAGCTTGGGGACACGCAATGGCTAAGACCTTGAGGAGAAACGAGGTGTGGGAGACTCTCCTGGTTCAGCCCAGACAACCGCCCACCCAGTACCTGATTTCCTTCCATGTTCTTAATCCACTTGAGGGCTTGGGCCTGAGGATCAATCATGAGGGCCCACCTGGGAGAGGAAGCCTGCATCAGAAGACAGGCTGTGCTCCCTGCTCCTCCTCTGCCTCTCACTCCCCTGTCCTCACCTGTTGCCCCTGGTGACGATGATGCCATTCTCAGTGGAGAAGGCATCTGAGGGCAACCCCTGGATGTTCCAGTCCCGGACTTTGGTAGGATTGGACAGGAAGCTATCGATGGCAAAGCGGGGTGAACAGGGGACCTGAAGCTCTCGGATCTGGGGGGAGAAGAACCCTCAAATTCAGCTGCAGTCCACCAGCCCCACCTCTTGCCTGCACCTCTCCCAGAGCACACCTGCTCCCCCAGGGCTCCCTTGTCACATCTGGACCCTTCTCACCTTCCTGATCCAGATCTGATTGACAATCTCATCCCGGTAGTTGGTCAGAAAAGGTCCCATGTAGGACAAGAAGGCGGCTGCGAGCAGACAGTCACCTACCAGGTAACCCAGATCCTCCTCCAGGCCCTGGTATACAGCAGGGAGATGTGAGTGCCTGCAACCCAGACCTTTGGAGATCGCTGAAATGCTTTGGATGATCATCTCCTTTGATTCTGCTCTAGATCAAAGCTAGTCTTCCCCTTCTACAGCCCTGCTCTCTAGGAAGTCTAATCATCCACTGATAAGATCTGACCTTTCATGGAGCCAGGGAGATAAAGACAAGATGGCCCCTGTCTGTCATCTCTCAGGAAGATAAGCTGTGCCAAGAGGTCTAATGGGCTTTCCAGCTCCCTCATGGAACCCACCCCTAGTGAACAGTCTCACCAAATGTGAGGAGGTGGAAAGACTCCATTACCTGCTCTTGGATTTCTACATGGGGTGCCTTTGTTTTCCCTGACCATTTCCTCTCAGCGGACGTGGGGATGGATCTCGAGTCGGGAGGGCTGCTCAGGAGGACAGCCACTGCTACGGCCCACCTCACCTGCACAGTCTCTTCCCACCGAGCCTTTTCTCCAGCTAGCCCAGACACCAGCATCCCGGCTCGCTCCAGCTTCATCTCCATCTCCTCAGATTTCTTTCGAAGCTCCTCCTTCTGCGCCAGCTTCTCATCGTACTGTTTCTTCAGCATGTCCAGTTTCTCCGCCACCTAGGGATGATTGGGACACGGGGGATGGACACTCAGGGCTAGATTGTTTTAGGTCAAACCCCGACTTTGCCACCTGAAGCTGCCTGCCCTCGGGCCAATTAACGTCTTTGAGGGCCAGTGAAGTGGACTTGAGTCAATCTCCCAAAGTCGCGTATGCACCCCTGTACATGCACGCGCACACCCCACAGAGTGGAGGTGCACATCTGGAATCCCAGCACTAGCAAGAGAGATGGGAGGCAGAAAGAGGAGAATCACCCAGAAGTGCTAAAGCCAGCTGCCTCACTAAGGTCAAAGAGGAGGCCTGGACTCTAGAAGCCTGTCCTCTGGCCTCCAGACACCAGCTGGGCACATGGTCCCACTCATTACATCACACAATTCGTGGTTTTTGAGGCTCTGCTTCCCTCGTGTATAAAATAATAATCCTACCAGACAGAAGTGAATGGTGAATGCATTGATATCATTGTAAGATGGCTCCACATTTAAGAGTACTTGTTGATCTTGCAGGGGACCCAGGTTCGATTCCCAGTACCCACATGGCAGCCCACAATAGCTTATAACTCCAGTTCCAGGGTATCTGATGCCATCTTCTGGCCTCTGTGGGCATCAGACACATGTGTAGTACACACACATAATGCAAGTGAAACAACTTTACACATAAAATTTGAAAGAATCTTTTAAAAAGACTTTTAAAAGATTTGATATATACTTTTTTTTTCCAAGACAGGGTTTGTGTAGTTTTTTTGTTTTGTTTTGTTTTGTTTTGTTTTGTTTTGTTTTTGGTGCCTGTCCTGGATCTCAATCTGTAGACCAGGCTGGCCTTGAACTCACAGAGATCCTCCTGCCTCTGCCTCCCCAGTGCTGGGATTAAAGGTGTGCACCACTATACCCAACTAACCTTTTAGGTCTTAAAGCAATTATATCCCTTTTCTGAGATAGACACCTAGCATATAGTTTAGGAAAACTAATCTATTTTTTGAAACTTTAACCCAGGGCTTTCCTTATTTATTTACTCAATGCTGTGGTGCTAGGAAGTGATTAGATTGTGAGAGTGGATGAAGTCCTCATGCATGAGATTGACATCCCTAAAAAAGAGATTCTGTCATCAATGGTGGCTGCTACTTGTAACTCTAGAGCTTAAGAGTCAGTGGCAGTGGAGACCCTGGCAGCAAAAGTAGCTACCACAGTTAATTACTCTTTCATTCTATTGGGCATGACAAATTTAAATCAACAGTTACATACATTTCGATTGGTTTTGAAAGTTATAAATTTACAAACTCAAGTTCCATTTGCTCTCAGGATACCATCTTACAAGGACTCCAATTTGCAGTAAGGCTAGTTAAGGAAGGGAATGGCTCAATTGCCCTTAGCCTACTGGCTATGGGTGGGTTAAGACTTCTATTGGCCTTTTCTGTGTCGAACACACAGATTGCAAGCCCAGCATCACTTAGAGATCTTTGGCAATAGTTAACTCTGCAGCTCTCACAGGATTGAGCCTGTATGATAATGAGTATTGAGAGACGGGTAATACCTGGGGGGTGCTCACCAACCTAAGACCTGTGTGGCCTGGACAGGTGTCTCTGTGTTGGGTAAGGTGACCTGCTGATGTCCCTCAAAACCTAAGTCAGAAGCTCATTTTTTAGTAAAAGGGGGGGGGGGAACCTGTAGGTCCCTGGCCCCCATTTTGGGTAACTGTTGCCTTGCTTGCTGACCTTGACCTTGATACCCTCCCTATGCTAATTCCCTGCGAGATTCCACCCTCCTGAATACTTAAGGGAAGTTCCTTGTCTGTATCCAGTATATTGGGCATTAACATCTTAGATGCAAGATTGTAAAACATCAGAATCGGGTTGGGGATTTAGCTCAGTGGTAGAACGTTTGCCTAGCAAGCACAAGGCCCGGGGTTCGATCCTCAGCTCCAAAAACAAACAAACAAACAAACAAACAAACAAACAACATCAGAAGCGAACTTCTGCCCTCTGGGGTTCTCCCATTGCGATGTAAGCCTGTATTTAAGACCTCCTCCCGCCTTCAATAAAGGGCACTCAGCATTAAAAAAAAAAGAAAGAAAGAAAGAAAGAAAGAAAAGAAGAAGAAGAAGAGGTCAAGATCATGATGGGGAAACCCACAGAGACAGCTGACCAGTGCTAGTTGGAGCTCACTGACTCTGGACTGACAGCCCGGGAAACCTGCACAGGACTGAACTAGGCCCGCTGAATGTGGGTGACAGTTGTGTGGCTTGATCTGTTTGTGGGGTCCCTGGCAGCAGGGCCAGGACTTATCCCAGGTGCGTGAACTGGCTTTTTGGAGCCCATTCCCTGTGGTGGGATACCCCTTGCTCAGCCTTGATACAATGGGGAGGGGCTAGGCTCTCCTTCAACTTGGTGTGCCAGACTTTGTTGACCACCATGGGAGGCCTTACCCACTCTGAGGAGTGGATGGGGGCAGTGTGGGAGGGAGGTGAGGAGGCGGGAGAAGGGGAAGGGAGGGGGAGCTGGGGTTGGTATGTAAAATGAAAAAATTTTAAATAAATATATAAAAGAGTCAGTGGCAGGAGGATCTCCACAAGTTCAAGGCCAGCCTAGTCTACCGAGAGGGCTACAGGTCAGCTTAGGCTATGAAGTAAGACAACCTCAAGACAGAAAAACAAGGAGAGGGGAGAGGAAAGGGAGGAACGGGTAGACAGAAGAAAATAAAGACACTGGCGAGAGCAGCAGCTGCCTGGCCATCCCAGGCCAGCAAGATGGCTCAGTAGGTAACGGCCCTTGATGCCAAGCTGGACGACTCGAGTTTAGTCCCCCAAACCCACAGGACAGAAGGGAAGGACCAACTCCACACATCACACACACACACACACACACACACACACACACACACACACACACACACCAGTAAATTAAAAAGGGAGCTGAGAAGTGGCTTAGCAGTTTCATTCAGCACATACTGCTCTCGCAGAGGACTCAAACTGATTCCTAGCACCCACAGCAGGGCAGCTTACCACCACCTAGAACTGGCTCCAGAAAGATCTGACAGCTCTGGCCTATGGGCACTGGCATTCCCCGAGGACACCCACACTCATGCACACAGACACAAAGTTTGTTTGTTTGTTTGTTTGTTTGTTTCTTTGTTTGAAGAAGCTCCTGCCCAAGCCTCCTGGAATTACTTGGGAGGCTGAAGTAGGCAGACTTGGGGCTGCAGAGTGAGTTTAAGGCCAGCCTGGGCAATGCAATGGAGAACCTATCAAAATAAAAACATTTACCAGGGGCTAAAAGGCCGGGAACACAGCTCATTTGATAGAGTGCTCATCCAGCACACACAAAGCCTGGAGTTTGATCCCTAGCACCAAATAAACCAGGTACCATGGTGTATACCTATAACTGCAGCATTTGGGAGTTGGAGGCAGGAGGATCGGGAGAGTTCAAGGTCATCCTTGGCTGTACATCAAGTTCAAGGCCAGCCTGGGCCACAGGAGACTGCCTCAATAAACAAAACAAGCAAGCAAAAGATCAACTTGGCTCTTAGTTTTTCCAACCTTTATCAGCAATAAGGGAGAATGTTGGTCCCCCCGCCCCCTGTCTGTTCTTCTTGTTATGTCTTTTGAGACAGGGCCAGCACCACGCTGTTCAGGCTTGAGTACCTGGGACCGAATGATCCCCTGTCTCAGATGCCTTTGCACATGGGTCTCCTGTCTGCTCGCCTTGATCAAGCTGCTGTTCTGAGTACATGTAGCTCATCCGCTAAGAGTCCTAACATTGTGAACTCTGTGACTGTCCAAGGAATGACTCATTGGCAGCGAACTCCAGAGGTTCCATTGTTTAAATATAAAGGAACAACTTAATGGCCTGGCCCAGGATATGACTCATCTGGGTTGAGAAACCTTTCCCAGTGGGTGGCCTCACCTGTGGCTGTGACCTCCTGGAAAAGCGACAGGAAGAAAGAAGGTTTTGTGAGAGTTAGGAGAGGCTATGACCACAGCATGGAGGTGTGTGCCCAGATGCCCAGTCACCCAGCCTAGATGTGTTCTCTGCACAGGCCGAACCAAAAAGGGCCTTGAGGACGTCTGTACTTCTGACTGTAAAAATGACTGTGATGGGAAATGACAGAGACCAGCTATGGAGAGGTCATCAGAGTCACAAACATGGTGCCTAGCCCAGCTTTGTTGGAAATTAACCACAGGTAAATAAAGAATGCACCAGAAGCATTTGTAATGTAAAAAATATATATATATGTTTGTGTGTGGTCTCAGTTACTATTCTATGAAGAGACACTATGGTTAAGGTAGCTTAAAGAAGAAAGCATTTAATGGGAAGCTTCCTTACACTTTTACATGTGATCATCATGGTAAGAAGCAGACAGGCATAGTGCTGGAGCAGTCACTGAGAGCTGTACATCCTGATCTGCAGGCAGGAGAGAGAGAGAGAGAGAGAGAGAGAGAGAGAGAGAGAGAGAGAGAGAAGGGACAAAGAAAGAGAGGCAGAGTGAGAGAGACTGACTTGCCTAGCATGGGCTTTTGAAACCTCAAAGCCTGTCCCCAGTAACACACTTTCTCCAACAAGGCCACACCTCCTAATCCTTCTAATCCTTTCAGAGAGTTCCACTCCCTGGTGACTAAGCCTTCAAATATATGCACCTACGGGGCCATTCTTATTCAAACCACAAGTATGTTGTATGTATATTTGTGTATGTGTGTGTGTGTGTGTGTGTGTGTGTGTGTGTGTTTCTGTGTGTATGTGCACATGCACTGATAGTAACAGATCATTGGAAGGATGGATGAAATTTTGTAAAAACTGACTGCTTTCACAGAGGGAAGTTGGATGCTACAGAGCAGAAGGTGGGAAGACTTTGCTGTATATTATTTAGTATCTTTTGAATTTCAAATTAATTTCAATTAAGTATATTATCTAGGGATGAAGTTTTATATATTATCTTTTTGTTGTTGTGGGTCTCTTTACACAGCCCTGGTTGTCCTGGAACTCACTATGTAGAGCAGGCTGGCCTCCAACTCACGGATATCTACCTGCCTTTTCTCGTAAGTGCTGGCATTGAATACATGTGCCACCACACCCAGCATATTATTATTAAAACCATGATTTAAAAAAAAAATCAAATGACAGATAGGGAGAATTCTGAATTCTTTAGACCATTCTTCATGGTTTAAAAGTCAGCTGTGAGGGGTCGAGGATTTGGCTCAGTGGTAGAATGCTTGCCTAGCAAGCGCAAGGCCCTGGGTTTGGTCCTCAGCTCCAGAAAATAAAATAAAATAAAAGTCAACTGTGCACATATCTCATGGGAAGTCGTCTATCTTGACCCCTCTGCCCGTAGTAACTAACCCCCCACCCCCACGGAGTACAGACACACCCCTGCTGTTGCAGACCCACGGTTGCCATCCTGACCCCACTGACACACTGACTTGCTACCCACATGCCATCCGTCAATATCCCAAAGCCTATCCAAGGCTGTGTCTATCGATCTCTGGAAGGACTCTTGGGGCAGCAGTGCCCTGTGACCCATAAAGACAATAGAGCCTGGAGCTTTTTGCACCCTGTGCAATCTCCTAAGCTTCAGACAGACCTAAAGAGGACTTGGAGCAGGGGAGACAATTCAATACTGCAGGACAGCAGAATTAAGTGGAGGAACATGGTAATGGAGTCTGCGACGGAGAGAGGAATACAGTTCAGAAAGAGCAGAGTGGAGCTTACCTCCCGCAGCTTTTCCTGGGCCTCAGCAAGGGCGGCTTGCTTCTCCTGAAGCTGGGCCATGGCGGCATTCATTCGGATCCGCTTGGGCTCTACCACTCGGTATAGACGCCCATAGAGCTGTGGGAAGACAGCCCGGCTCCAGGGATTCCCACCAACCACCAAGCATCTTCCTTCTCATCTGTGCCTGCCACCATCCCTCCCCCAAGCTGGTCCAGAACTGCCCTCTCAGTCCCCACCTTGCCACCACCTACCTCCATGGCCCGCACCCACATGCAGAGGGATTTAGCAGCCAGGGAGACTCTGCCGATAATATCAGGCTGGAAGTCAGGCTGGGCACAGTAGGCTCCGATCTTCTTCAGCACCTTATCTGAGATATTGTCTTTATCAAAGTTGATCAGCGACTTGATGAAGTTCTGCTCGCCTGTGGCAGGACATTTTGAGGCCTCAGCCCGAGGCCAAATCCTTTTCTCCTTGCCCAGCTCCACTGCCACTGCTTATTATTTTCCAGTTCCCAAGGCCAAGACATGTGACCCCTTCTGATCTTGCCCCTTTCACTGGCATCCCCTCAGCCCGCAGGGCCTGCTCAGTCTCCCCAGCCTCATCTCCTTCTCCCTTTCCTTCACAAACTCAGTTAAATCACCCAGCCTGGCATTCTTTCCATGGGCTTTGTACTTTCTTCTGGACAAAAACTGCCAAACCAGAGCTACATTCTGCTGTGGGAACCCAAAGCAGAGAAAGCCACAGAATGAAAATAACGTCCGAGGCCAGACGAGGGCTCAGTCAGTAACGTGCTTAAAACATGTGCATGGTGACCCGAGTTTGACCTCCAAAACTTAAATTAAAAGGTAAGCATGGTAGCAAGTGCCTATCCGTCACTGGGGAGGCAGAGGCAAGAGGATTCCCAGAGTGCCCTGGTCAGTCAGCCTAGGTAACTAGTGACCCCAGGTCACGGTCAGATACCCTGTCCAAAAACAAAACAGGTGAATGGTTCCTGAGGAACAATGGAACAATGCCCAAGATTGACTTTTGGCCTTCATAGGCATAGGCACACGCACACACACACACACGCACACACACGCACCCCACATGGCACACATACCTCCCCCCTCCATGAACATACTAACACATATACACAAAGAAAGAACAAGGAAGTGAGACAGAGACACACAGAGAGAGACAGAGACACACAGAGAGACAGAGAAGAAGAGCAGGTTCTCATTTTCTAGTCTGGTCCCTGTGTGGCACGGAGAGGTAGCCCTGTCCTTGGCTCTTGCCATGCATTCTGAGCCAGTTTCTACTCCGTACTCCTAAAGAACCCTAAAGGATGTTTAGTCTCCCCTTCCCTCCTAACCTCTGTGCTCCTGGGGGACAGGGGTGCTGGGGTGTGTCTCTACAGATCCCCAGGCAGCCTGCGCACAAGGCCCGATGAACTGCACACACGTGACCAGCAAACGCCAGAGCAGCGGAGGTCTCTTCCCTGCTTACCCAGCTGCCGCTTCGCCTCCGCCCACGTGGGCTCGTTGCCTCGGAGGATCATGACCGCCTGCATTACCATCTCCACCTGGGCGGGGGGCCTTCCATAGGACTTGATCTCACCTATATCCTTCTTGTTCAGAGACTCCAGGGCCTAGGAAAGGGGATTAACTGAGAGAACTGGGCCAGAGTCAACTCAGACAGCAAGATGGGTCCTTCCCGGGCACAGGGCACTGAGGTGCCCCCCCCCAACTTCCCCAGAGACTCCGAGGGCAAAGAAGGCTGCTCCCATTCCCAAGCCGGGCACCATCTAGTGCCAGCCGCTGGTACCCGCATGGCTTCTTCAAGGGCAGGCAATGCCTCCTCTAGATCCTTCTGGGCGTTGTCGGCCAGGGCCTGACACTTGACTTCCTCTATAGCGATCTTCTCGCTGTTGGCGGTGACGGCCTAGAGGGGAGAAGAGAAAGGGGTTTGGCTTTGTCTTGAGCAAAGGTGGGGACACCAGGGCTGGAGAAAAGGACACACAGAAAACCGAGGAGGAGGAGGCGGCGATGAGTGTGGTAACTGGCGGAGTCAGGAAGCCTCTTCCTGGGCACCCTGACGGAGGGGGCGGGCAGGACCACTGACCTTCTGCTGTTCGTCCGCCTCCCGCTTCTGCTGCACAATGACAACCAGGTACTCTTCACACTGCTTCTGGAACTCAGCCACCTTTTTCTTGGCGTCCTCCAGCTCCAGGGACATCACCTCCACCTTCTCCCTGGTTTCGTCGATCTTGAACAATCCCGTCCGTAGCTTGTTGGCTTGGTCCAGCAGCTCTTGCCGCTTCTCTCCCAGAAGCCTGCGGAGAGGCTTGTGGTGAGCTGCACGTGTGGCCAGGCTGGGAGGAAGGAGGTGTCCTGCATAATGTTCCCTCCTCGGATGTCCCAGTCTCCCTCTCTCTCTCTCCGGCCACTTTCTGCTCTCACATACAGACACACAGTCTGCTTTCTGCCTTTACGTAGCCTGCTCAAGTCTTTATCATTTCCAACAAACTCTCCACAGGTCCTTCTTGTCCCTCTCCTTTACTCTCTACACCACCATCAAAATCAGCTTGTTAAATACCGTTCTGACACATCACCTTCACACCGATGCACATAAAATACATTTTTTAAAATGACTGGCGGGGCTGGAGAGATGGCTCAGAGGTTAAGAGCACCGGCTTGCTGTTCCAGAGGTCCTGAGTTCAATTCCCAGCACCCACATGGTGGCTCACAACTATCTATGATGAGATTTGGTGCCTACTTCTGGCATGTAGGCATACGTGCTGGAACACTGTATACATAATAAATAAATAAATCTTTAAAAAAAAAAAAAGACTGCCGAACAGAAAAAAGCAGAATGTTGGCCTGTCTGTACAGAAAGAAAGGACACCAGTATATTACTCTTAAATAGTGCCTAGCACATAGTAGGCACTTTAAAAACACATGGTAAATAGGTGAACTGATGTTACTATCATCCTTACAAATTGCTTTTTTTTTTTCCAACTTTGATCAAAATACTCCGTCCAGGAAAGTGTGGTGGGTCATGCTTGTAATCCCAGCACTAAGGAGGTTGAGGCAGAAGAACTGCTGTGATCTTGACGCTGTTCTCAGCTACATAGTGAGTTCAAACTCAGACTGGGCTACATATGTGAGACACTGTCTCAAGAAAAGTCAAATAAGACAAAATATCCTTTTTTCCCCCTCTTTTTCTTTTGTTTTTTCAAGACAGGGTTTCTCTGTCTAGTTTTGGTGCCTTTCCTGGATCTCAATCTGTAGCCCAGGCTGGCCTCGAACTCACAAAGATCTGCCTGCCTCTGCCTCCCCAGTGCCACCACCGCCCGACAAAATAAAATATTCTTTACAGTAAGCCAGCAGTAGTGTTTTCCCGACTTCTACAAACCACTTAGCTAAGCTGAGGAGCTGACTGAGCCCCAAGGGAAACGGGCTCAGTCTACACCTGAAGTGGGGCCTGAGGCCTCCGCCTGTAGAACTGAGTCTAAGCAGTGTAGGACTGTAGGACACTCAGTCACTGTGTGTGTGGGGGAACCTAAGCAGACAGTGTAGGACTGTAGTACACTCAGTCACTGTGTGTGTGGGGGTGGGGTGGGGAACCTAAGCAGACAGTGTAGGACTGTAGGACACTCAGTCACTGTGTGTGTGTGTGTGTGGGGGGGGGAACCTAAGCAGACAGTGTAGGACTGTAGGACACTCAGTCACTGTGTGTGTGTGTGGGGGAACCTAAGCAGACAGTGTAGGATTGTAGGACACTCAGTCACTGTGTGTGTGTGTGTGTGGGGGGAACCTAAGCAGACAGTGTAGGACTGTAGGACACTCAGTCACTGTGTGTGTGTGGGGGGGAACCTAAGCAGACAGTGTAGGACTGTAGGACACTCAGTCACTGTGTGTGTGTGGAGGGGGGAACCTAAGCAGACAGTGTAGGACTGTAGTACACTCAGTCACTGTGTGTGTGTCGGGGGGAACCTAAGCAGACAGTGTAGGACTGTAGGACACTCAGACACTGTGTGTGTGTGTGGGGGAACCTAAGCAGACAGTGTAGGACTGTAGGACACTCAGTCACTGTGTGTGTGTGGGGGGGGGGGAACCTAAGCAGACAGTGTAGGACTGTAGGACACTCAGTCACTGTGTGTGTGTGTGTGTCGGGGGGAACCTAAGCAGACAGTGTAGGACTGTAGGACACTCAGACACTGTGTGTGTGTGGGGGGGAACCTAAGCAGACAGTGTAGGACTGTAGGACACTCAGTCACTGTGTGTGTGTCGGGGGGGGGAACCTAAGCAGGCAGTGTAGGACTGTAGGACACTCAGTCACTGTGTGTGTGTGTGTGGGGGGAACCTAAGCAGACAGTGTAGGACTGTAGTACACTCAGTCACTGTGTGTGTGTGTGTGGGGGGGGAACCTAAGCAGACAGTGTAGGACTGTAGGACACTCAGTCACTGTGTGTGTGGGGGGGGGGGGGGAACCTAAGCAGACAGTGTAGGACTGTAGGACACTCAGTCACTGTGTGTGTGTGGGGGGGACCTAAGCAGACAGTGTAGGACTGTAGGACACTCAGTCACTGTGTGTGTGTGGAGGGGGATCCTAAGCAGACAGTGTAGGACTGTAGTACACTCAGTCACTGTGTGTGTGGGGGAACCTAAGCAGACAGTGTAGGACTGTAGGACACTCAGTCACTGTGTGTGTGTGTGTGGGTCTACCTGCCCACACATCTAATATTCAAAGCCAAGTGCTGGGTTAGATAAGAGAGTAGGAAACACTTCAGTTTTCCAGTTTTTGTCTGCTTTGCTTGAATTTTTCACTTTTGGTTGTGGTTTGCTCTTCGGTAAGATCTCATATAGTCCGGGCTGGCCTCAGCTGGAACTAGAGCTGGGGGTGGGGGTTGAACTCCTGATCCCCCTGCTTCCACTTCCCAAGTACTGAGATTACAACCGTATGCTACCATTGTGGGGTCTGTGCTTGGTCGAGAATCAAAGCTAGCATTTTGTGTATGCTGAGGCACACACATACGGATTTAATTTTTTTTTTGAAACAGGGACTCACTGTGTAGCCCTGGCTGTCCTGGAATTCGCTCTGTAGACCAGACTGGCCTGGAACTCACAGAGATCCACCTGCCTCTGCCTCCTGAAAGCTGGGTATAAATGCGTGCGCCACCACTCCCAACCTTGTGTATTTTTGAGACAGGGTCCTGGTATGTAGCCAGGCTGTCCTTGATTTCCTAATCCCCCTGCATCAGCCTTTCTAGTGTGGAGAATTTATAGACACCTGGCTATTTCATGTGAATGGCCAGTCTAGAGACACCAGAGGGAGAGAGGAAAGGTCACAAATGTATGGTAAACTCCAGGTGACTTGTGGTCTAAAAAACATAGAGAAACGCCATGGGAGTGAATAAGGACAGATGGGTTAAGTCGGCCCCGGAGCCCAGGGGACATGACTGGAGACTCTAGAAAAGGCCTTCCCAACAGAAGTCCCTCCTCTCAGTAACTTCCAGCAACTGAGCCCCTCTGTGACTCCCCCATCCATCCCACCTTAGTGCCCACCCTCCAGCCTGTCCCCTTGTCCAGATCCTGGTTATTTTCCCGGATATCATTTCACTAAACAACACCCTGGCCCTCCTTGCCTCCCGGTTTCCGTACTTTTTATACCCAGACACGAGCTCCAGGTAGTTTGTGGGTGTGACATAGTTGTGTCTCCGCAGTTCCAACATCATCTTCTGGGAGTACTGAGCCACGGACCAGTGCATAGTGACAAAGATCTGGGCTACTTTCCTGTGGATCTGAAGCCAACAACACAGAATGGAAGATACAGGGTGTGGACCAGGGATGGAGGGGAGGTGGGGTGGGGCTGAAGTGTCGGGAGGGAAGGGCTCACATTCTCCTGTGTCCCCAAGTCCACTCCTATGAGGTACTTCTCAGCCACCTCCAGCAAGGCTTCCCGGGGCCACTCTGAGAACCAGTTGATGGTTGTACAGTTCACCAAGGCTGGGTACTGGCGAATCCAGTTCCTAGAGGGGAGGTGGAGGGCATTAGGTCTACCCACAAGTGCCCTTAGCCTTCTAGCACACGCCCACCTGCTTCGCAGAAACCTAGGGCCCCATCCTCCTCCTCCTCATTATCCCCTATCTGCTCGTGCATATGGACCTCAGTTTAGCACAACATTGAGACATGGTCTCAGGTCAAAAAGGCCCAGATCCACATTTCCTAGAAGCTGACCTTGAGCAAGTATCTGACATACTCAACATCAGTTCCCTCATCTCTAGATGGGGACTAACAGTATACACTAAGGTTGTTGGGAATTCGGTGAGAGAACCCAAGAAGAAGGCTTAGCATGGCACCCCCGTGATAAATACACCATGCACCATAAATTTAAAATGTAAGCAAAATAGTAACCCAGTTTGCCTCAGCCTCTTCCTAAGTTTATTTTGGTTTGATTTTTAATTTTTTTTTTTATTTATGTTATGTGCATTGGTGTTTTGCCTGCCTGTATGTATGTCTGTGTGAGGGTGTCAAATCCTCATATTTATGTTATGTGCCATGTGGGTGCTGGGAATTGAACTCGGGCCCTTTGGAAGAGTAGTCAGTGCTCTTAACTACTGAGCCATCTCTCCAGCCCCTATTCAGGTTGGTCTCAAATTTGCAGCAATCTTCTTGCCTCAGCCTTCCAAGTTCTGAGATTACAGGTGTGCACTGTCACACCCAACCTCTTCCTTCTAGGTTTTTTTTTTTTTTCTGGAGCTAAGGATCGAACCCAGGGCCTTGTGCTTGCTAGGCAAGCACTCTACCACTGAGCTAAATCCCCAACCCTGCTCCTTCTAGTTTTGACTGTTCTGAAATATCTAGCCATACAAGAATGGATTTTAAAAAAAATGTTATGCCAGGCAGTGGTGGCACATGCCTTTGATCCCAGCACTCGGGAGGCAGAGGCAGATGGATCTCTGTGAGTTCGAGGCCAGCCTGGTCTACAAATCGAGTTCCAGGAAAGGCGCAAAACTACATAGAGAAACCCTGTCTCGAAAAAAAAAAAAAAGTTATGTATGCATACTGTGTAATTCTATTCACCCGTTAATCAAGAAGAAGAAAATCATGTCATATGGTACAATATGGATGAAACTTGAGAACATCCCCAAGTGAAATAAGTAAGTCACAAAAGGACAAATACTGCACCACTCTACTTGTATGAGGTCATCAAAAGTCGTCAAATTCACAGAGATGGGAAGTAGAAAGGCAGTTTCCGGAAGCTGGGGAGTTATTCTCTGCTGGGTAAAGACTTTTGAGTCTGAGAAAACGAAAAGGCTCTCGTGGGCTGCTGCAGAACAATGTGGGCACTTAACACTCCTGAACTGTGGAGGGGGTCACATGGAACACCCTAACTTCCAGAGGACACAGAAGGCCAAAAGAGAGGGGAGTCCTGGGGGCCAAGGATAACACGGGCAGAATCACCTGAAGGGGTCTCCCACTGGACTGAGGCACAGCACAATGTGCAGGTTGTTCCGGACGCGCTCAATGAGGTATGCGAAGAGGCTGTCCGAGGATTCTGATACCTGTTCCGCCCGGGCCTGATCTATGATCTGGCTCTGGATCTGGACAAAAGCTACCCTGAGTCAGGATGGAAGTGCTCACAGCATTATGAGCCAGATAGCAGGTTAGGCTGGCAGACTGGAGTGGGATTTAAAGCAACTCTGCCCCTCCCCCACCCCCCACCCCAACCCACCCCCCACCCTGTCCCGTGAGGCCTCTGGGAGATGACTGATGATAGACTCCAACAGCCCTTCAGCCTCCCAGGGCCCAGGGCCTGATCTGGATGGGATGGTTGGGGATGCTACAGAAACAGATGCAAAATCTGTGGATTTCGGTGGTTGTTAGGAAAGCCAAAGAACCAAGTTAGCACTGAAGGAATTGTACCTCTTCAAACTCATCTGATTTGTAGAGATTGGGGACTTCGCCTGAGCTGAGGATGTTGTTGATGTCTTCCAGGAAGGAATCATCAGCGATCTGTGTGTCCACAAAAAGGAAGGACGTGGTCTTGAGCTCCACCCCTGCCTGGCGATACAGACGCTTGATATCTGGCCAAATAATTAAAGTCAAAGGGAAAGACTTACTTCAGACTCCCCAGCCTAGTCCCCCCAAGCTTCAGGACCCTCTCTCAGCCCAAAAGCACCTATAGGACCCACACCATCATCCTACGCCTGGCCCACAAATGCCAGGGGCATCCCACCGCCTGGCACGGTGGTAACACAAGCAGATCATCTTTCACTCTAAAGCCCCTGCCCTCTTCCAGTTCAGGAGCCCAGCCGTACCATCTCGGAATTCTTGTTTACGATAGTGTTTGGTGACCTCAATCTGGAACGTGTTGTACTCGCAGATGGAAGAGGCCAAGCGGGCCAGACTCTGGCGTCCACTGCCCCCAATCCCCACCAAGAGCATGTTGCCTCGAGGCTGTCCGATTACCCGCACGATCCGAGTGACTGGGGAGTGGGGTGAGGGTAGTGCACTGGGTAAGCAATTCCAACCAACTCCGGGCCCTGAGCTAGAGATCAGAGCCTCTGAGGCTGAGGCCCAGGAGTCAAGTAAGAGGGAAGGAGTTGGTGCCCAAGGCTCTGATGGCAGTTCAACCTTTAACCTTCACCTTGCCCACTAAACACTCCTGGGGATAGGTGTGGCAGTGCAGGCCTGGGATACCAAGGAGAGGCAGACAGGAGGGTCACCACAAGTTTAAGACCAGCAATTTCCAAGCCAGCTAGGGGCTACACAGTAAGACCCTGTCTCAAAACAAAAATGAGGCTGGGTGGTGGTGGCGCACGCCTTTAATCCCAGCACTCGGGAGGCAGAGCCAGGCGGATCTTTGTGAGTTTGAGGCCAGCCTGGTCTACAGAGCGAGATCCAGGACAGGCACAAAGCTACACAGAGAAACCCTGTCTTGAAAAACAAAACACACACACACACACACAAACAAAGAATAAATAAATACACTCCACTGGCACAAGAATATGTTGGACCAGGAAGGAACTTGATTTGGGAGTGGCCTTGGAGGGAAACTGCAGGTAGAGAAGGGGGGCCAGAGGAGCAAGCACTTACTGTGTTCGATGGCTTCCCGGAAGAGTACTAGCTGCATGGGCACCACCGAAGGAGACAGGTTGTACTCACTTAGGGCCGTCTCCATGGCCGTCTTTAACACCGTCAGATCCACCAGGTCTTCATAGACCTTGGGTTCCTTCAGGAAGTCCCCTAGGCCATGGAGAAGGGCATTCGAGTCCCCAAGGCCTGGTCCCCTGAGATTCCCTTAGGGCCCTTAGCATCTGGAATCCATGCCCCACCTTCTAACTAACCTCCTAAGGCCCAAAGTAGTCCCAGATCCCGGCTCACCAAAGATAGGAGGACGTTTGTTGGGGCAGAGATTATGAAAAGTGAGGTCAAAGAAGGTGCCCAGTTTGTCACTTATGATGCCCATAAAGGCTTCCATGTCTGTTGCGTCGACCAGCCTGTCTGAGAAGACCCTGTTGGAAACAGTGTGGGAGGGTCAGGGCTAAAGAGGAGAACAGTCCCAGGGAAGGGGAAGCCAAGCCAGAGGTGAAGGCTGCGGTTGGGATTGAGGCTGGGAAAGTTGATCTGGCCAGGACACACAGACACGTCACCTGAAACACTCATGGATCCAGAGTCTGGTGATGCTGGCCTTGGTATCATGGAAGTCCTTGTTGGCTCTTAGCATGCCCTGGAAAATCTGGAAGGTTGAAGCCCTGATATTAGTAAGGGGAGAAAAGAGATCCTCTGCAGATCTGGGGTTGAAAGCAGAGTGCAAGGCTGCACAGCATTTTAGGGTGGGGGGACCATAGGCACGTGCTTCATTATGGAATTCTATTTTTATTGTTTAAAGATTTAAAAAGTGTGTGTGTGTGTGTGTGTGTGTGTGTGTGTGTGTGTGTGTGTGACATATGTGCAGGACTCCACAGGGGTCAAAAAAGGCATTGAGCTCCTCAGAGCTGGAGTTTGTGGTGGTTGTGAGCCACTCAATGTGGGAGCCAGGGACCAAACCTGAAAGGACTGAAAGCACACTGGGCGGTGGTGCACGCCTCTAATCCCAGCACTCGGGAGGCAGAGCCAGGTGGATCTCCGTGAGTTCGAGGCCAGACTGGTCTACAGAGTGAGTTCCAGGACAGCCACGGGGCTACACAGAGAAACCCTGTCTCAAAGGAGGAGGAGGAGGAAGTTGCTGCTGCTGCTGAGGAGGAGGCCGAGCGAGGTCAAAGGGGAGAGGTCAGGCCAAAGCTTACCTTGGAGATGTCTCGGAGGTTGAAAAGGTAATGGATCTTAGCAGGTGTAGGCAGGAAGCGCTGCACCACCGTGTTGTACACATCCAAGGTGGCCTCTGTCACCACGTTCCCAATGGGCTTCACCTCTTCTTCAAAATCCTGAAGCTTCTGGTTGATCATAGTGCCAAATATCCGGATAATCTGAGATTCCTAGAAAAAGATTCAGACTCACTTTCCAAGGTTCCTGGGCCTGGAGCCAGAGCCAGGACCAGTGTGAGGCTAATACAGAGCTCACCTCATAAACAGAATTGAAAAAGCATTTTAAACACACACACACACACACACACACACACACACACACACGAAAACAACCACTGATAAATAATTTTTATATAATCCTTTTTTTTTTTTTTGAGCTGAGGATCGAACCCAGGGCCTTGCACTTGCTAGGCAAGCACTCTACCACTGAGCTAAATCCCCAACCCCATAATTCTTTAAATAAAAACAATTATGAAAAAATCCGTTCTTCATCTCAGGCCTTACTGTGGCTCAGTAATGCACTGCACTGATTTCACATATGAAACTCTGCCGGGCGGTGGTGGCACACGCCTGTAATCCCAGCACTCAGGAGGCAGAGGCAGGGGGATCTCTGTGAGTTTGAGGCCATCCTGGTCTACAAAGTGAGTTCCAGGAAAAGGCACAAAGCTACCCAGAGAAACCCTGTCTCAGAAAACCAAAAAAAAAAAAAAGAAAAAAGAAAATAAATTTTGGTATCATGTTTGTGGAGAATTTTTTACATTAACTTTATGGGGGCTGGGGATTTAGCTCAGTGGTAGAGCGCTTGCCTAGCAAGTGCAAGGCCCTGGGTTCGGTCCTCAGCTCCGACAAAAAAAAAAAAATATATGTATCTGTATGTGGGCATGTGTATGCCATGGCACACATGTGGAGATTACAGGACAGTCTGTGGGAAACAGCTCTCTCCTTCCACCACGAAGGTCCCAGGGATTGGGCTCAGGTTGTAAGGCTTGGTAACAGGCATCTTTACCTTCTTGACTTAATTTTAATTTAAAGAAAATATTTAATTAAGTGCCAGGTATAGTGACACACACCTGTACACCTGGCACTTGGGAGGCTGAGGGTAGAGAGGGTATGAGTTTTAAAGCCACCTCAGACTACACTTAGTGAGACCTTGTCTCGAAAACTAAAAAAATAGTATTTCTCCTGATTGTCGTTTTATTTGGCTTTGCTTCTCAGTCCCCGTAAATTTGCATTCACCTCCCTAACCCTGGCACTGATTTTGGCTCTTAACTTTGCAAGATCTACCTCCTTGAACTGGCTTCAGCCCCAGGCATTCTCTGGCCATGGACAGACACCAGGCCTCCACATTCCAGAGCCAGCAGGCCAAACTTGGAAACACTGCAGCTGCCCTGGCTCAGGAGATACCGAGGGCTTCTACAGAGGGCCTCACCTCTAGGTATCACCACTCCCCGAAAGCAACTCTGCTCAAGGCCTAGCCTCCTGGCATGTTCGGCTCCTCATTCTACAGGCCTGGGATGGTTTTGCCCTGTACGATCCCCACCCTCAACCCCCAATGGCCTCACAGTGGGGAAGGTCATGTTGATAATGTTGAAGCGACTCTGTAGCCTCGGGGAGATAACAGTCCGTCCACCCCCTGGAGGGCCCATGGCAGCCATCAGGAACATGTCCTAGAGAGCAAAGACAAAGATGGGGGAGAGACAGGTGGGGTGACGAGAGACAGATGCTGATGCTGCTTCCTGATAGCCAGGAGAGAGGGCCCTGAATGTTTCTAACAGAAATAGGACACATTTAAGGTGCAGGTACCTCAGTCACCCTGATCTCACGGTTACACATCATACTGCATGTATTACAACAGCATGCTGGCTGAGCACAGGGGCACACAGCTTGAATCCCTGAACCCAGGAGGCAGAGACAGGAGAATCCTTGTGAGTTCAAGAGACCAGCCTGGTCTACATAGCAAGTTCCAGGACAGCCAGAACTACAACATACAAAGAACCTGTCTTGCCGGATGATGGTGATGTATGCCTTTAATCCTAGCACTCGGCAGGCGTTGTCTGTGAGTTTGAGGCCAAGGCTACACAGAGAAACCTTGTCTCAAAAAGACAAAACAAAACAAAAACCAAACCCAAAAACCAATTAAGAAAAGAAAAGAAAAAGGAAAAAGAGAGAAAGTCCAGTCTATGATCCCATGTGGGGAGAGACTGAAGATAGAAGGGAGCTGTCTGGGCTGTGGGTGGAGAAGAGAACAGACAGACAGATGGATTTATTGCAACCGCAGGAAGAGGAGGAGTCTATGAGTGTGGAGTTAGGACCTGGCTCTGAGGATGTTGTTGCCGTGCAAGTGAGCAGAGGAAGCTAGGCGACGTGAAGAACGAGACCCTCAGGTCGCTAAGTACAGGACAGGCTCAGTGAGGAGAGTTATCATTGGGGGTCAGTAACTTGGGAGCCAGATATATGGGTCCCCAGAAAGGAACAGTGCGGGCCTGTGGAGGGAGGAAGATAGGATTGTAAGAGAGGGGGCCCAGTGGAGCAGGGACTAAGCCCGCCTAGCCCAGGAGAGAACAGATACCTGAGAACAGTCTCAGGGTACTTACTCGAATATGCTTGATGGTCTGCTTCATACGGTCATACCAGAAGCCATAGTCAATCCAGAGGCGGATCAGCTCCAGTGGTGGCTGGGACCCAAACATGTCCTTAGCCGGCATGTTCAGGTCATCCATGAAGGTGATCATGCTCTTGCCCCCAAAGGGCACGTACACACCCTTGGTTCGCTTCTCCACTCTGCTCTCAATGATGCTCTGGACGTTGTTGGATGTGGTCTGGTGGAAGAGCACAGAACGGATACAGATGTAAGTGTTCCCGAGAGAAACACGGGGCCCCGGAGGAGCGTCAGCTGAGCACTTGAGTTCGGGGAGAGAGCAGATGGTGAGGAGCCGGCAGCCCGAGCCCCGACGTACCTGTGCGGACATGTTGACTATGAGCACTGACCACTGGCTGGAAGGCAGGGACTGGAGAACACTCTGGGCTATGGAGGTCTTTCCAGTTCCCACAGGGCCCACCAGTAAGACAGGGTTCTGGTTGGCCACCAAGGTGCTCACTAGGTAGTTGTACCGGACAGTATCAACAGTAGGTACCATGATCTTATAGAAAGGGGCGCTAGGGAAGAAAGGAAAGGTGTCTCAGGGAGCATTGGCACTCTCCAGTTCAGCTCTCACGGCCTCTCTCCTCCTAGGGTTTATGGTCTTCTGGTGTGACCATGGTCTAATCAACAGCCCCGCCCTCTAGATCTTACTTCCCAAAGCTAGTCACCTCTTCCCTGGAAGTGGTTTTCTCCTTTCACAGTTCACCCTGGCTCCCAGGCCCATCGCTCTGGCCATATCTGCCACCAACTACAGAACCAAGCCCGAGACAAACCCCAGACTCTGCTCTCACTTGGGAGGATAACGCCAACTCTTAGGGAGCTTCTCCTCAAATGATGTCCAAGTCCGCATCTTGGGGTTCACGTAGTATTCATACACTGTGTCCTAAGGACAGTATGTGAGTCATGTTACTAGAACCTTCCTTCAGCTCTTACCAGGCAGAGGCAGGTGGGGGGAGTCAGGCAGAGGCTGACCAGAGTGCCTTGCAAGTCCTGGGAAAAATAGGACATACGGGGCAGCTAGCTTTAAGAGCCCTGACCTTATTGGGAAACGAGCCCTCGATTTCTCGAAGGTAACTGTCAATCTTCTTGCGTCCATCCTCATCCACAGAGGCACACACAGACCAGATCATGCTGAACACAAATGTCATCTCTACCATAATAGAATAGTTATCAGTATCAGCTGGGTTCACCTGGGTAGAGAAGAGAAGAGGTTCAGGAATCCAGAGCGCTGAACTTGCCTTAGAATAACCTTTGTTACTCAAGACACAGGAGCCACACTTGTAAGAGATGGGAGGATCTAGTTCAGCAGGTTATCACAAAGGCAGAGAACCTGCCTTTTCCCTGGTTCTATGTGGGAAACCATGGGGCTGTTTTCCAAATGTTGTGTTCATCTACAACCTACTCACGGATTTTAGCTACATCTCTGCAATTGCTCAGAAATGCCTCTAGGCTAAGTCATAGAACGTAAGTGTCCGCTGGCCATATCAGGCCTGCCCTGGAGGAACACTCAGGGGTGTTCAAGGGGACAGGCACATGGTGACCTGTTTGTAACTGAAAAAAAAAAAGACAAAACCACCTGGAAATAACCTAACCATCTACCAATAGAGGAACGGAGAGTCAGTAAGTGCAGGGGTTTACCACGGAATAGTACACACTGCTAAAGCAACCATGTGCACATCACAGTAGACACTATGTCACAGTTTGGGTTTGACAAGCATGCAATTGCATGTAGCATAATCCATTTTTTTTTTTTTTTTTGGTTTGTATGTTTGTTTTGTTTTTGAGCCCTGGCTATCCTGGGACTCTCTGTGTAGAATAGCCTGGTCTCAGATTTACAGAGGTTCGCCTGTGTCTGCCTCCTAAAAGCTGAGATTTAAGGCATGCACCATCATGCCACACCATAGTCTACTTCCTAAACAGGATAACATCTGTGGATACCTGTGGGATTTTATGTCAACAAGCAATTTTGTCTGTTTGATTTGGTGTTTGTTTTTTGGTTTTGTTTTTGAGACAAGGTCTCACTGTATACCCCAGGCTGGCCTTGAACTCCCTATGTGGATCCAGCTGGCTTTGAACTTACAGAGCTTCACCTTCCTCTGCTTCCCGAGTGCTAGGATTAAAGGCTGCACCACCGCAGCCTAGCTTTGGCTGAGCACTTTTAATGCTCCTAGAATGATACAAACTTACTTCGGTAGTTATTTCTGTGGAGGAGGAAAGAAAACAAGATTAGGAAGGGGGATGAACAAAGGAGGCTTGAGAAGCCTGGTGGGCTGGTTCAGGCCTGTGATCCCAGCAGGCACTGAGAAGGCAAAATGATCACAAGTTCAAGGCTACACAGCTAGATCCTGTCTTAAAAAAAAGAAAAGTATCTCATTTTAAAAAAGAAAACTAAACTCAATGATTACTTATACAATTAAAATTTAGCTTTGGGGCTGGGGAGGGTGGCTCAGTGGTAAGCCCTTGCTTCACAAGCATGAGAACCTCAGTTTGGACACCCAGCACCCATGTAAATACCAGGTGGGTACGGCAACCCACCAGTAATCCTAGTGCTTAGGAGATCTCCTAACTGACTAGCTAGACTAGCTGAATCAAAAGACCTCACTTACTTCAATCAATTTTAAAAGAGGAAAGTGATCAGGAAGACACTTGACATCAACCTCTGTCCTCTACACATACTGCACCCACATACATGTGTGAGCACATATGTGAAAACACATACACAGACACATCACACAGCTGTGATGTACTGAGTTCAGTCTCTAGATGCACATTAAAAACAGCCAGCTGCAGCTTTGATTCCAGAGGCAGGTATATCTTTATGTTTGGGGCCAGCCTGGTCTACAGATCGAGTTCTAAGACAGCTGGGGCTACACAGAGAAACCCTGTCTTTAAAAAACAAACAAAAAAAAAGCCAGATGCAGCTGCTGACATCAGTAGTCAAGGCGCTGGGGGCGGGGGCAGAGTCAGGAGGATCCCTGGCTAACCAGTTCAGTGAGATCCTGCCTCAGGAAATAAAAACAAGACGGAGAATGACTAAGGACAACACCTGATGGCATACACCTTTGTCAGAAAGATCCAAACCAGCCGGCGATACATGAGACCCTGTTAAATTAAGTTTAAAGTATTCCAACGCAATAGTGGACACATCATACTTAGAGCCCGTGTTCTCTCTTCCCTGCCTGAGGGGTATACAGCAGGTGCTGTTGTTCTGGAAGTATGCATGGAGCACAGAGAGCTGCCTGCCTTCGTGTACTTCACTGAGAAACAGCTCGCCAATTCAGCATCTCCCCGTCATCTTTGACATACCACAGGACACAGCCACAGGCAGAGTTAAGGAGCTCTTACAGATTCTGGATAAAGATGCTCATGACTGCAGATAAATGTCAGCAGATGGCACATGCTTATAATCACAGCTCTTGGGAGGCAGAGGTAGGAGGTCTGTCATGAGTTCATGGCTAGCCAGGACTAACTATACAGAGAATATAATATAAAGACAGGATTATAGGATTTTGTCCAGTGCGGAATGATAAACTTGGCCTTGTATCAATCTTCAATCATCAAAATATAGACAGGAGGCTGGGTAGTGGTAGTGCACGCCTTTAATCCCAGCACTTGGGAAGCAGAGCCAGACAGATCTCTGTGAGTTCGAGGCCAGCCTGGTCTACAGAGCGAGATCCAGGACAGGCATCAAAACTACACAGAGAAACCCTGTCTTGAAAAACAAACACACACACACACATACAGGAAAGTGGGCTGAGAATCTCTGGCCTGTGAGATGAGCCAGGGATTCTGTAGTGGTAGGCTCTCCTCCACAGTATGAGAGGTCAGCACTCTCTCAGGAGCTGCATCAGTTAGTCAGTCCCTGCTCTACCACAACCATGTGTGACCGGAAGGCGGTGATAAAAATGTTTGTAGACATGTTAGAAAAGCCATGCAATAGGACTTAGTGGAGTGTGCTAGTCAGGCCTTGGACAAGCATAACACCAAAAAGGTCAACCATACCTTTTCCTTTTTCTTTTAATTAATTATTTTTCTATTACCAGCTTGATACAGTATAAATTCTTATCTTAATAGTTTCATTGAGGCTTACCCAGTAATTGAGTAAAACCAAAACTTATTATAAGCCACAGTCATCCTAGGGTCCCTCCACCCCCAGCCCCGGCTATATATATAGTCTCCATGGTTCTGTGGGTTGCAGTCTGATTGTTCTTTGCTTTATATCTAGAATTCACTTATGAGTAAGTACATACCATGTTTATCCTTCTGGGTTTGGGTTACCTCACTCAGGATGATATTTTCTAGTTCTATTCATTTGCCTGCAAATTTCACGATGTCATTGTTTTTCTCTGCTGAGTAGTACTCCATTGTGTATACGTACCACATTTTCTTAATCCATTCTTCAGTTGATGGGCATCTAGGTTGTTTCCAGGTTCTGGCTATTACAAATAATGCTGCTATGAACATAGTTGAGCATGTATCTTTGTGGTATGATTGAGCATTCCTCGGGTATATGCTCAAGAGTGGTTTGGCTGGGTTTTGAGGTAGTTCAATTCTCAACTTTCTGAGAAACCGCCATACTGACTTCCACAGTGGTTGTACAAGTTTGCACTCCCACCAACAGTGGAGGAGTGTTCCCTTTGCTCCGCATCCTCTCCAACACTGACTGTCATTAGTGTTTTTGACCATAGCCGTTCTGACAGGTGTAAGGTGGTGTCTCAGAGTCGTTTTAATTTGTATTTCTCTGATGACTAAGGATGTTGAGCATTTCCTTAAATGTCTTTCAGCCATTTGTGATTCTTCTTTTGAGAATTCTCTGTTTAGCTCTTTAGCCCATTTTTTAATTGGATTGTTCAGTATTTTGATGTCTAGTTTCTTGAGTTCTTTGTATACCCTTTTTCTTTTTCTTAAGACAGGGTCTCTCTACATAGCCCTGGCTATCCTGGAATTCACAGTGTAGACCAGGCTAGCCTTGACCTCACAGAGATCCACCTCCTTCAGCCTTTCTGAGATTAAAGGCATGTATCAGCACAGCTGGCCCGTTGTTTCTTTGGTAAGTGGTTTTTGTTCTTTTGTTTTGAGGCAGAGCCTCATTGTATAGCTTGAGCTGTTCTTGAACTGAAATTACAAACCAGGCTGGCCTAGAACTCAAGATCTGCCTTCTCCGGTCTCTTAAATGCTGTGATTACAGGTATGTGGCCCTGTTCCTGGCCATGATGAACTCACACTGCCAGAGACCTTAACTGCTGTTCATTATATATTAATAGTTTTGTTACCTGGTAACACCATTAAAAATAATGCAAAACATTTCTAAGGCAATAATTTAATCTCAACAACAACAACAATTTTTTTAATCTTTCCTCCCCAATTCTAAATGGAACAAAATTTTTCTGAAATATCAATTCATCTGGAATTTTCTAGAACTTCCCATCAGAAATGGTATAGCAAGGAATATTAGCTGTGTTTTCAAAGTACAATAAACAAGGGATGGAATATGGGTATGAAATTATAGGAAGACCCTCCTCTTGGGCTGTTTACTAATCATTCCTTCCTCCCTCCCTCCCTCCCTCCCTCCCTCCCTCCCTCCCTCTCTCCCCCCCTTCCTTCCTTTTCTGTCTGCCCTGTGCATGTGAGGCAGGTCCTCTGCCTCTGAGCTATACTACCAGCCCTTGCTACATTTAATTCTAAATTCCTAGTCTGGACTTTCAGCTCAGTACACATTCAAGCATGTGTTTCTATTCATTCACACACACACACACACACACACACACACACACACACACACACACACACCATGGTCAGGCTGAAGCCTTTCCTTTAAGTCCCCATTTCAAGCCTTTGTTCAAATTGAAGGTGTGCTGGTGGGGTTGTGGGCCCTCCCTCTGCCCTGCTCCAGGCTGGCCCCTCTCCTTACCCCATTCTCTGGTGTGGCCAGGACTGAGTAGAGCTTACAGAGGGAGATGATGCCGCTGTACTCGGGGACGGGCACCAGCTCATGGCAGTTATCCTTCTTGAAGTTCAGGATCTTGTTGATGAGCTTTTCAAACATGCGTTGAAGGGGCTCTACTTCTGTCTGGACGTGAGCAAGAAGAGACACTTTGTCCACTGTCGTTTACCACAGGCCACCCTAGTCACACTTCTCCTCAGTTCCCTTTTACCTTTGGCCTCCTTTCCAGCCATGACTGAACGTAGGGCTTCCAGCCCAGGTCAACATAGTCAGTGTAGACCATCCCACAGCGAGACACCGTGGCTGGAGAGGCCACAGCCAGGTTCTCCACTTCAAACAAGAGAGACACCTAAGGATACAGACTTTTGTCAGAATCTTATCAACTGCACCATATCCATAGTATAAAAATACCTAGGGCATATGCCTTTTGTTGTTGTTGTTGTTTGTTTGTTTTGTTTGTTTTCCGAGACAGGGTTTCTCTGTGTAGCTTTGCGCCTTTCCTGGAACTCACTTTGTAGACCAGGCTGGCCTCGAACTCACAGAGATCCACCTGGCTCTGCTCTCCCCCACCCCAGTGCTGGGATTAAAGGCGTGCGCCACCGCCTCTGCCTCCGCCGCCGCCGCCACCACCACCACCACCCAGGGAAGTTATGCCTTAAGGTGTGCTTGGATCAAGGAAAATGGGGCAAGAGGAAAAATGGCTGCTTTCTATGATAGCTTGAATAAGAATGGTCCCCATAGGTTCACTATCTGAATGCTGAGTCACCAGAGAGTGGCACTATTTGAGAAGGATCAGGAAGTGTGGTCTCACTGAAGGAAATGTGTCACTGGGAATGGGCTTTGAGGTTTCAAAAGCCCACACCAGACCCAGTCTTGCGGCTCCGCAGATCGACTAAACCTCTGAAACTGTAAGTAAGCCCCAAATGAAGTGCTTTTTCTTATAAGAGTTCCTGGTTCCTGGCGTCTCTTCACAGCGATAGAACAGTGATTCAGACACTTTCTAAAAGAAATTAGAGCTTATTCAAAATTCTCCTTAGGAAAAACCACTCTCTAGCTTGCATGGAAGGAAAAACGGGGGCATATGCCTGTAATATGGCATTTGGGAGGCAGAGGGTAGGAGGATCAGGAGTCAAGGTTATCCTTAGCTCCCTAGCAAATTCAAGGCCAGCCCGGGCTACATGAGATGCTATCTAAAATGCAAGAGAGAAGGAAGAGGAAAGAGAGAGGGCATGAGGGAGAGAGGGAGAGAGAGGAGAAATGAAAGGAAAAGGTGGGTATGACATCCCATGAGGCCATAACCTTGGTGTGGTATGAAGGGCACACCTCACAGACCAGTGGAAATGAAGCCGAGGACAGCCTGAGTCTATACCGTGATTTCTAGACACAAAGTTCTTTCCTGTACAATTGTTCCATGGTAGCAATGGTCCCCCTGTCTCCTGTGCTGGAAATGGAACCCAGAAGTAAAGGCCAGATGAGCTCTCCCACTGAGCCCACATTAGCCTAGAAAAGCATTTGCTTCAGTTGTAGATTCACCTGAATCCACATCTTCCTCCAAGCTCTCTCCAGTACGCTCAGTACCCAACCTCCTCTTCGGCTCCCCTCCCCTCCCCCCTGCCCTCTACAGCACCCTGGGATGCCGCTGCCCTGTGTCATCAGCACCTGCTCGGGCATTGAGATGCGCTCCCCGTTGATGAGGGTCAGTACTTTGTTATCGTCCATGACAGAGTTCATGCTCTCTATCCACAGCGTGTCCACGGGGCCGTCGAAAAGGATCCATTTCTCATCTGGCTTCTCGTCTTGATGGCAGCCGGGTGATAAGGAAAGATTGCCTTGTGTCCCTCACCACACACTTCCTTGTCTTAAGGCATTTCCCAGGCACCCTTCACCCCCCATTGGTGATTCTTGTTCCCAGGTTCCCCACTCTTTCGGGAGCTGCTGACATCTCTGCTCACCCACCCGGCCCACAGGATACCTGCACATGCGGCCCGCATGACACTAGATAGGATGCCATCTGTCCATTCATTGGTGCTGAGGTCATATTCTCCATACAGCTCCCCTAAGGACAGCGCCTTTGGGTTCAAAGGGAACTCCTAAAAATGACACCACAAGAGACTTTGGAGGTTCTGGCAGCCCAAACTCCCACCACCTCTGCTGCTGACCCTCTCTCTCTTAGGCTCCTGCACCAGCCCCTCCTTGCTCATCTTCCCTCAGGCCTCCATGGATCCTGGTCTGGCCCCTCCCAGCACCTGCTGGCCATGCTGGTGCCCCACCGCATACTCTAACGATGTTGAAGTTGGGTTCTCCAGCACGGCACAGGGAAGTTAGGGAGGCCTGTAGAATCTTCCAGGAGGTGGTCTTGCTGCTGCCAGTGCCGCCCACAATCATGGTGGAGTGTCGAGAGTTCTTGGTTTCATACAGCTGGAGAACCTTGGTGAGGGTAAATGGTGTGATCTGCAGACCCATCTCTCGGATCTCCTGCTCAATGGTGTCCTGTATCTGAAAGAAGAGGAAGAAAATGTATGAGTCATCCAAGGGACTTTCAAACTCCCTTCAGTGCCTGGGAAGACACATCCGAACCGGAACCAATAACACTAAGGTCCTTTGCATTCAAACTCATTAATTCACTGAGAACTGGCTAGTGCAGAGGTAAGACACCAGGACTAAAGCTATAGTTCAGTGGTAGGCTGCTTGTCTAGAATATGCAAGGCCCTGGGTTTGATCCTCAGTATCAAGGAAGGAAGGAAGGAAGGAAGGAAGGAAGGAAGGAAGGAAGGAAGGAAGGAAAAGGCAGGCAGGCAAGCTGGGTACATTAGAGCTGGGGAGGAAGCTCAGTAAGTAACAGAATTTATTGTCCAAGCATGGGGCCCTAAGTTTAGACTTATAGCATCCACATAAAAATCTGGGCATGGCTACACATGGACCTGAAACCCCAGTGCTATGGTTGGATGGAGACAAGAGGATCATGGGAGTTTGCTGGTGACCGGCCATGCTCAAGGGTCAGTGAGAGACCCTGTCCAAGGAATAAAGCAGAGTGACAGATCAGGCCAGCCTGTGTCCTTTTATGACTGTTGTGTGTGTATACCCATGCACATACACTACACACATGTGCGTGTACACACACACACACACACACACACACACACACACACACACACATCCATGCATGGGATAGCAAAAGACATCGGGCTCTAAAGTCAGCCAGCCTGGTTTCCTAGCTTTCAACTTTGTAATTTTGAGTAATTTTTTCTTCAGAAACTCATATGTACAATGTTCAGTCTAGCTCTATACATTTTTTTAAGCATTATTCAACAAATGTTTATTGAATCTCTATGGCATTGTGCTAAGTACTAGAGATACAATTGGGAACAAAACAATTTACCATGCTGGAAGACCCCACTGTTCTGGGCTGGAGAGATGGCTCAGCAGTTAAGAGCACTGGCTGCTCTTCCAGAGGTCCTGAGTTCAATTCCCAGCACCCACGTGGTGGCTCACAATCATCTATAATTCAGTTCTGGGGATTCTACATTTTCTTCTGGCCTTTGTGACAGGCATGTACTGGTACACAGATATACATGCAAACAAAACCCCCATGTGCATAAAGATAAATTAATTCCAAAAAGAATCACACAAAGTACTTTTAGACTATAGAAAGTTGTAAGACACATGAAGTTTATATATCTCCTTAACTAGATTATTCTAATGCTAATATCCATGTAACTGAGCTTACCAGAGAAGCAACATAAAATCTAAAATCTATGCCCAGGAATCTTTTTTTTTTTTTTTTAAAGATTTATTTACTTATGTTCACAGAAGAGGGTGTCAGATCTCATTGCAGATGGTTGTGAGGCACCATGTGGGTGCTGGGAATTGAACTCAGGACCCCTGGAAGAGCATTCAGTGCTCTTAACCTCCGAGCCATCTCTCCAGCCCCCAGGAATCTTTTTGATTGCTTTGTTTGTTTGTTTGTTTGTTTGTTTGTGAGCTGAGGACCGAACCCAGGGCCTTGTGCTTGCTAGGCAAGTGCTCTTCCACTGAGCTAAATCCCCAACCTTGTTTATTCGTTTTTTAAGACACAGTCTTAGTCTATAGCCCAAGCTAGAGTATGTAGCTCAGGCTGACTTCAAAGTCATGGGGAGCCTCAGGCCTCAGCCTCCTGAGTACTGAGATTACAGGCTTAAACCCACATTTATTTGTTATATTTTTCTGTACATTGGTCATTTTTATCATTATGCAATGTTCTCCTTTTCTTTTCTTTTCTTTTCTTTTTTTTTTTTTGTTTGTTTTTTTGTTTTGTTTTGTTTCTGTTTTTCAAGACAGGGTTTCTCTGTGTCACAGCTCTGGCTGTCCTGGAACTCACTCTGTAGATCAGGCTGGCCTCGAACTCACAGAGATCCACCTGCCTCTGCCTCCTGAGTGCTGGGATTAAAGACGTGCGCCATCACTGCCTGGCTTCTCCTTTACTTTTTAATATTGTTTCTTTCTAAAGGTTTGTTTGCTTTAGGGATGACAAGATCACCAATGTAGAAGCTAAAGGCATTTGCTACGCCAGCATGGGGACCTGAGTTTTTGATCCCCAAAACTCATCTAAGTGTGGAAGGAGAAAACCAACTCCACAAAGTTGTCCTCTGGCCTCCACATGTGTGCTGTGGCACACCCATCACATACATCATACACACACACACACACACACACACACACACACACACACATAAAGATAATAAAAATGTCTGATACCAACAGTTATCATTTAATCAGAAATACTGAAGCTGAGTAAGTCCCTTCAGAATGTTCGAGGCAGATACATGGTCTTTACATGGTTAGAGTTCCTATATGTTCTATGTGCGAAAGAAATGGCTGTTCACCAGCGGATGGTGGCGCACGCCTTTAATCCCAGCACTCGGGAGGCAGAGCCAGGCGGATCCCTGTGAGTTCAAGGCCAGCCTGGACTACAGAGCGAGATCCAGGACAGGCTCCAAAAACTACACAGAGAAACCGTGTCTGGAAAAACAAACAAACAAAAAAGAAATGACGGTTCTTTGATTCGTGAGTGAAATTTCTTTAGATACGAATCAATTCCAAGTTGTCCCTTGTGCTGTTGAAGTTTCCCGTAACAGTGATTTGCAGTGGGCCTGATCTACTGAGGAAGAGGCTGAGACTGCCATGCGATTGTCTATGTCTCCTTATGATTCAGCCAACTTAGCTTTAGTCCCTTTGAGTCTATCGTTAAGTACATCCGAGTTAGATCTGTTTTATCTTCTGGTGAATCAAATGTTTTATTAATTGTCAGGAAGTGACCCTCTATTTCCAGTAGAGCTTTTTGCCTCAAAAGCTAGGCTGTCTGTCATGGTTCCCTAGCTTTCTCCTGATGAGTAGTTAGCAGGTCTTTAAGTTTCAGGTGTGTCTCAGGTAAACACTACCAAGTATTAGCATAAGGATGTGGACTTGTCTTCTGGACTGTTTTGTCTTCCCTAAGGGCTCTGTTACTGTGGCTTTTGCTCCTGTTTCTTCAAGATGCTTATCACTAACCTAACTCTAAACTCTGCTAGTTAATTGTAAATGACTGTCACATCACTTATCAATTTCTTTCTTATAAGCAGTCCTCCTGAAGGCTTCAGAATTTTTTTTTAGTAGAGAGGTTCATTTTCTGTAGTGGTTGGATAGGCTTCGTTTGATCTGGATTGCCTGCTCCCTTTGCCCATCCTGTGACCATCATCTTGCGCGCCCTCTTCAGCATCATCCCGAGCGTTAGTTAAGCTTTTCCTTTGCATTAAGCATGTTTCCTGCCTCTGCCTCCTGGCTAACCTTTCATAGTGTGCGCCTGTGCCCTAGTGACCATCCATGCTCTCTTACAGCTTTTGGACACATTGGAGAGGCTTTGTGTTCGTTTGTTTCTGGATCACAGGAACTGAAAATGTAGCTGAGTGTGCCTTCTACATGATAGGTTGGCTGGTATAGAATTTGATGTCAGAAACCCTTTACCTCTGGAATTTTGAAGACCGGTCCATTAGTAACATACTTAATATTATTGAGACAGCACAGAACAGCCTGGCTTTTGCTCTTGCTGTTGTTTTTAGACTTTTGCCTTTTGCTCTTTGGAAACTTGTGATATGGTCTTTCTTGTTCAGTGTTTTCACATTTCACAATGGTGGCCATCGTGCATGTGTGTGTGTGTGTGTGTGTGTGTGTGTGTGTGTGTGTGTGTGTGTTCTCCTTCATCTGTGGGGTCTTGGCAGCCCAGGCTGACCTACCTGCATACACACAAATAACCATCCTCCCTCAGCCTCTAGAGTACCTGTGTCTGCAGGTGTGGCCGCCACTCCTCAGCAGAGAGGGCCAGTCATGGTTTGGGTTTCTGTGTTTGCTCTGCTTCCCTCCCCTGGACTATCTATTTCCTCCCAGTGGCTCATTCCTATTTATATGGGCTTCTTTTGTTAGAGAACTCAGGCCCTCCAGTAACCAAGGCCTAAGGAGATAGGGCTGCAAGCCAGACAAGGACACACCCAGCCCCCCACTGTTTTTGCTGTGTGTTGTGGGGGGGGCGGGAATCAGTCTGACTATAATCACTTTTTCTGAGTCACACATTAACTAAGCCCCAATCTCCTATCCAGAGAGTGACGCCTGCCACGTGCCATGGGACCACGGGTCACATATTGACTAAGCCTGCTTCCTTGTGATGTAAGACCCACCCTTTTTCTCATAGACTCGTAAAAAGTAGACACTTGCTTCTTCTCTCAGGGCTGATACTTTCCTTCAGAACCCTTACCATCCCATCTGTTGTTCTGCGTTTAAAACAGAATCTCTTGCCTGAGGAATTTGACTCAAATGTCCTTTCTCTCTTACCTCCCCACTCCCACTGCTAATGCCCAGCCTCTTTCGGGTGTTCAGTGAGCTTTGGTTTTCTGCTCGTGTGTAATAATCATAATCATTACAGCCAGGCTAGCCTCAGATTCCTTATATAGCCAAGGTGGGCCTTGAATTCCTGATTCTCCCCGCTCTCCTCCCACGCTCCGTTTATATGACTGCAAATGAACAAGAGAAGCTCTGATGTGAGTCTGGGGCTCCTAGGCTGTGAGCAGTCCTGCAGGTAACACATGGGGGCCATATTGCCACGGTTTTGTCATTCCTCTTGGGTCATTATTCCCCAGAGAGAACTGAGAATTCTTCCACTCTCCTGTCTGGGTGCTACTGTTGTTTATGCTGAGAGATGAAAGGAAGCAGAAGGTCTGAGCATCCAATTGCAAATGTTCCCTCACTCAGTGCGGGAACTCACTCCTACTCAGACGCTGTTCCCAGGCCTGACTCACGCCCTTTCATCTCCTAATCCTCCACCAGAAAGGGGGTGGGCAGTCCCCAGGGTCATCAAGACGCCAGATCATAGAGATACGACTGCTTTGCTTTTCTTTTTTTCTGAGACGGTCTTGTTACACAGCTCTGGCTGGCTTCAAACTTACAATGTAGACCAGGCTAAAGTCAAACTGCAGTGATCCTCCTGCCTCTGCCTTCAGACGCTGGGACTGTAGGTGTGGACCTCCACATCTGGATGCCACCTAACTATTCAAACAGTCTGCCTCAAGTCCTCCTTACTTCACTGCCCTGCTGACTAGATGCCACAGATGTCAAACTGCAATCTCTGCCCTGCTTGCTCCTCTTCCAGATCTCTCAGGGGTGGGCTAAGGGCCTCCTGTGAGCCACCTCCCTCCTCATCTTCTTTTGCCCTCTGGATGTGATACGCACACCTCAGAAGTCAGTCTTGGGTTGGAGAGATGGCTCAGAGGTTAAGAGCACTGCCTGCTCTTCCAGAGGTCCTGAGTTCAATTCCCAGCAACCACATGGTGGCTCACAACCATCTGTAATGAGATCTGGTGCCCTCTTCTGGCCTGCAGTTATACATGCTGTATACAAAATAAATAAATAAATCTTTAAAAAGAAGTCAGTCCCCAGCACTCGGGAGGCAGAGCCAGGCGGATCTCTGTGAGTTCGAGGCCAGCCTGGTCTACCAAGTGAGTTCCAGGAAAGGCACAAAGCTACACAGAGAAACCCTGTCTCAACAAAAACAAAAAAACAAACCAAAAAAAGAAGTCAGTCTCCAGAGCTGGGCGGTGGTGGCACGCATGTGTCTACATGAGTTTATGTACCCATATGTATGCAGAAGACTGTAAGAAGGCATGGGATCCTCTGGAACTTGAGTTCCAGGCAGTTGTGAACTGCAGTGTGGGTGCTGGGAATTGAAGCTGGGTCCTCTGCAAGGACAGCCAGTGCCGTCTCGCCAGCCCTTAAATTGCACATTTTTTTAAACACTGTGTAGATCTGGTCTGGCGCCCACTGTCTGCCTGCCATCACCTCCAGAGAGTGTAGAGATCGCAACACGCACAAGCATGCCTGGACGTTTCCACAGATTCTACTCACTCCTTTTCCAATACACTCTGCACACAGTCTCTTGTTCCTGGCTCACAGCTCCTCTCTTAGTTCCTTGAGAAAACATTAAAGACAGCTATCTGCAAAGTTTCCTCTTGGAGTTCCATTAGCTGCAGATTATATGAATGGTGTGCACTGCCCTCTGGGCTCTGTTGACCATTTGCTTCTGGACTGGAGCTGAGGCTCACTCCTCCAGAAACCATTCCCCTTGGCTTCTGCCAGTCACCCGGGGGGCATTGACAACCTACAAACCGCCCAGGAGGTTAAGCTTGAGATTTTAAATTTCACAGTAAAATAACCGATAACTGTAAACAGTATGAGGCTGAGCTGGAGAAATCTCCCATCACCAGGGCTCAGACAGTTTCCTGTTGACTGAGGGTGTGTCCTTGTGGACTGAGGCTTCCATAGCTTGGGACTTTCCGGTCCACCTCCAGACTTGGGCTGCTGCCCATTCTGTCCCTGGCACCTTAGAGTGACAAGATTTTCATGGGGGGAAAAAACAGTATTGGAACCTGTTTGCCTCTCAAAGTCTCTTCACTCACTGTCCCTGTACCAAGGCTCCTGGAATTCTTGCCCTTGTTGTTGTTTGTTTGTATGTGTGTTTTTGATGTTTTAATCCAGCATTTTAGAAGTTTCAGCTGAAAAGAGCTCAGAGCACTGGACTAACAGAACACAGAAAGGAACGTTCTTGTAGTTTCTACACGGCCTCCACACCTCTACTCTCCCACACCACACGGCTCCCAGGGACTCTCCTCAAAGTTCCCACCGTGAGGACGGGAGAGGGCCAATGGATATTATAGCCAATAGAGCTGAGGTTTCAGTGAATTCAAGGATCTGTTGAGCAGAAGTAACTGGAGTCGGATGTGGTGACCCACAGGGAGACAGAGGCAGGCCAGTCTCTGAGAATATAGGTCAGCCTGGTCTAGATACGGAGTATCAGGTCAGTCAGGGTTACATAGTAACACTCTGTCTCTAAATCACTACATTAATGTGAGCAGGCCAGCCTGTAGGGTGTAGGTCAGAGAGGAAGCTCTCTGTGTGGGTCCAAGGAGGAGCCACCTGTCATTCAGTTGCACTAGTGGATGACATCACACTTCCTACTCCCAGATGCACAGTCACACATGAGGTCAAGGAGCTTATTAAAGAATAAATACTGGGCCAGGGAGAAGGCTCAGTGGGTGCCACACCTGATGATCTGAGTCCTGTCCCAAGACCCACCAGATGGAAGAAGGGAACTGACTCCTGTTAGCTGTCCTTCCCCCCCCACCCCCCACATAGTTGTCCTCCACCCCCACCCCTTCACCTCCCCCCACACACCAGCAAATACCTTGCCATAGTCTATGACTGGCAGCTCGATGTTAGGGAAAAGGTCCTGCACAATGGCATTGAACAATGGAACATCCACTGATGTGAGCTTGGCGATGTTCATGTCCCTCATGGAGAGCAGCAGAACCTGTATGGGGAAAGGGGAGATCAAAGAACAATGGCTATGCCAAAGCTGGGCCTCAGCAACACAGTGGGGACCACCACACAGGGGGCAAAGCAAGAGGCGGCGGGTCAGCTCAGGTGGGCGGGTGTGGGTGGAATATCTCTGTCTGGAGAAGGAAGAGAAAGAGTCTGAAAAACTGTCACCAAGACACCATCAGACCAGTGCCAATGGAGACAGAGGTGCCAGGGCCATGTGTCTGGCCTACCTCTTCGTCAGACAGATCCGGCTGCAGGCGGCGCTTCTTGCCGGCGTAGCGTAGGAGGGAGGTGAGAGCACGCAGGCCAAAGTCATAATGGTCCTGTCTGGAGAGCTGCTGCACAGCCAGTGAGTACAGTGTGTACACCTTCTTGGCCAGGATCTGGGAACCGTGCAGAGAAGACAACGGCTCAGCTCCCACAAGTCCCCTTTTTATTTGGGAACAGTTACAGACGTAAGAATCTATCTAGGTCAGGGTCTTGAAGCATCTAGAAGGTGCTCTGGACCATGCTAGGAGATCTGTGGATTGTACTATTATCCGTTAGTGGTATTGTGGAAGGGAGACCCCGCCCCCTCTGTACTCCTCTGTCTTCACAACCTACTAGTAAACAGTGCTCTAAGTTCCTGTTAGGATAAACGGACTGTGAGTCCTTCTGGGGCTCCTCTGTCCAGGGAATAATTATGCAAAGGAAATAAAATAATTGGAAGGAATAGATTATCAGAATACCTTGCAGTTGCCAAAGCCCTCCCCAAAGAGAATGATTTCCGCAATAAGCGTAGAATCGGGCACCACCATGGCGATTGGGCGGAACATGGACTTGAGGTTTTCTGGAAGCTCCGTGCGGCCAGCATAGCCTGGGGACAAAGTCCTTTGTTTTGAACCACATTTTCCTGTCCTCACTTGATCTCCCAAACATCCCACTCTACCCAACCTTTACTCTATCCCTAACATTCTCCCTGGCTCCAGCTCCAAGCCAGAATCCTGCCTCATCTCTGCCTTGGCTCCCCTCCACTCATCTTCTTTCCTCCTAAGTGCTCCTTACTGTCCACGTGGCCCTGTTTCCAACTGAAACCACAGAGCTGCTGAGTTCTATATGGAGCCCACACCAGCCCTACAGCGCTCACAGCTGCGGCTCCGATCTGACACTTTCCTGAGCAGACTCTCTCTCATACCCTTCCCCCAGAGCTGTTCCCTCGATGAGGCCAGGGAACGCTATACATTTTCCAAACGGGATGGAAGGCAGAGCATGGAGCTAGCCCATTGGGAAGACCAGGGCTCCATCGAGACACATAGTGGTTCTGGAGCCCTTCAGGGGGAACAGGAAGAGAAAATACTTCCTCTTCTCCTGGTAGTTCCCAATTCTCTTCTGTTGCAGGAATTTGGGTCTGAAATGTCCCCTAAGGGCTTTGTTCCTGACACACCAGATTCAGAGGTGGAGCCTTCTGGAAGTGATCAGACCTCATCAATGGGCTGTTCTCACAGATTTATGTCTGTTAATGGAAACTTTAGAAGGTGTGGTCTACATGAAAGAAGTAACTCATTGGAGTATACCTATGAATCAATGAGTCTTTCTCTCCTCTCTCTCTCTCCCTGCCTCCCCCTCCCTCCCTTTTTCCCGGTCACCATGAAATGAGCAGTCCTGTTTCACCACACACCTCCTTCATGACATCCTGCCTCACCTTACCAAAGGCTCAGAAATGAAGGTCCATGGGCCGAGATCGTGAAACCAAAACCAACCTTTCGGCCTTAAGCTAAACGGTCCTCGGGGATTTTGTCACAGCCATGGAAAGCTGACTAGGTCTCTTTAGTCACGTAGTTCTTAGCTAACTAAGCACTTTGACACAGAGCGAGAGGGAGAGGAAAGGACACAATACTTATCCCAGACACCCAGTTTTCACCCCCCTGCACCCCCATGTCATCAGTTCCTGCCACTTACCAGGATTCATGGTGATGAAGATCCCACAAGACCACACCAGATTTATTTCAAAGCCCTCAAAATGGAAACGGGTGAGGTTGGCAGTCAAGGCAGAGAGGATGGACAGGATCTGCTGGGCCACCACGGACAACACCTCAATATTGATGCGGTTAAATTCATCAAAGCAGCCCCAGGCTCCAGTCTGTGGAGGGAGGGAGAGGCAGGGTCACAGAAGCAGGAGAGGTGTCCTGAGATGCTCGACCACAGATTAACACAAAGAGAGGTGTCCTGAGCTGCTAGACCACAGATTAACGCACTCTTCCTGAAAATGCGTTGGTAAGAAAGGTGGCCTCCGAAATAGGAGGTACAGGGGGACCAGAGTAACAGTGTCATAGCTTCTGGCCAGAGCTCTACATCAGACAGCAGCCAAAGGTGTGGTTGGAACCTGTGTGTACTGAGTAGCTATTGTGTGCCGGGCAGTTTCTGTACATACTCTAATCCTTGCATGACCTTAGTTTGCAAACATGCAATGTGGAAAACTCAGGGAGCTGAAGGAGTCTCGCTTCTTTACTGTGATTATAAGAATTACCTCAGGCAAGCTGCAAAGGTATAAACCAGATTTGGGTTTCAGTTGATTTTCAGGTACTAAAAGATATGCAAAGGACCTTTAGGATGGGGAGGCAGGGTACTGACCTGGGCTAGTCCTGAGTACATTCTGCCCATCGACTTATAGTCCAGGCCCTCGGAGCAGTTGACCACAATGACGTATATACCCAGCGCTTTGCCCAAGTCCTTGACCGTTTCTGTCTTCCCAGTGCCTGCTGGGCCTTTGGGCGAGCCCCCTCGATGAAGGTGCAGGGCCGTGGTCAACGTCATGTAACATCTGAGAATTTGGGACGTGGCTCGGGTCAGACTCCTGGAAGACTGTTGTTGTCTCTGCGGCCCCTCCCCCAACACCGGTTCATCCCCACAGCAGACCTGTCTGTCAGGGGGGTGATGACCAGCCGGCCAGAGTTCCCCAAGTACTCATAACCATATTGGAATTGTGTGTTCGTCTGGCGGATTACACAGTCATCGACATCCTGGGAAAACAGGACAGGATGAGAGAGGGAAGCATTGGGGGGAAGAGTAGAGATAGAAATGGCTACCTGTAGGGCTCAGAGAGCTCAGGTGGGCTGCAGGTAGATTAGGGGTTCTGTTTTAGAGTTAAAAGGAGGGATTGGCCGGGCGGTGGTGGCGCACACCTTTAATCCCAGCACTCGGGAGGCAGAGGCAGGAGGATCTCTGTGAGTTCGAGGCCAGCCTGGGCTACCAAGTGAGTTCCAGGACAGGCTCCAAAACAACACAGAGAAACCCTGTCTCGGGGAAAAAAAAAAAAAAAAAAAAAAAGGAGGGTTGGCTTAGGGCCAAGACAGAAAATGGGTTCCATCCTGCATGTCCCCCACCCCAATCCACGGAAACAGCTGTCTGGCTCTGAGTCACTGCCAAGTGGCACCGTTAGGGAAGAATGCCTGGAGTAACTATTTGCCACTCCTGAATTGGGAGTGAGAGAGAAAACTTGTAAGGAAGAGGCTGTGAGAGGATAAAGGGCTGGGTTAGCACACAGCACACGACCATGGATGAAAAGCACTATGGGTCAGTTGGGGATGAGCGAGCAGCAAGGTGCCCCTCCGGCACCTTCTCCCAGTAGAAGCGAAGCTGGCTCAGCCAGTCAAAAGCATTGACGTCCATGAGGCCACTCTTATACAGTCTCTCCAGCACATCACGAGCGTGGATTTCTATCGTCACCAGAGCCACGATTTTAAGCCTCATGATCTTGGTCAAGTTCCCCCTGATGGCTTCCGAATACTTATTGAGTATTGACACCTGTGGAATGGGCAATCGGCAAGAACGGAGGGAGCGACGTAGCCAAAGCCGAGTGACGCCACATCCTGACCTGACGTCACCTCCAGCTCCTGCCAATCCCCCACAATTCCTACATCCAGCATGCTCCCAGGAGAGCCTGACTCTGCTGCACACTGTACGATCCCCAGCATTTCTGTCACAGAGCACCCTCGTTCTGGCTTGTTCCGACCACTCATGTCCAGCTCTGGTTCTAGTCACTACCTACCCACCAATTCCAACTCCAGGTCTGTCCCATACTTGAAGAGCTCCCCACCTGCTTCTTCTTCATGACCTTGAGAATTTTCTTGTCTGAACGCTCCTTAGCTGTCATCAGGCACTTGGTGACATCAGCTGTCCACTGGATCTGACTAGCCGCGATCACCATCTGCAGTGGGTATAGAAGCTGATTCCCAGGCCCTGCCTTTAGCCTCCTACACAGTCCCTTCTTGAGTTCCATCTTTTTCCAGACCCCAGTTACAATGCCCAGTCTGCCCTGAAGGATGGCACATGCGTCTTAGGTCAGGAGGCCCGGTTCCATTACATAGGGTGTGAGAGCCTGGAAGGAGGAGCAGGAAGCCCTGGGGTCTGTCTTTCCACACACTGCTCTGTTAGCTCCACTGTCCCCCATTTGTGTGGCCCCAGCTCACCTGGCCAGCCCACTCCTTCACCCATTTGTCCCTCTTGTTGAGGAACTTCTTGAGGGCCAGACGGCAGTTCCGGAGCAAATCCCGCAGGGTTGTCCTCATGGCCCGTTCCACATCACCAAGCCAGGCCTAGGGAGAACGGAAGAAACACAAGGGCTCAGTCCAAGGGCCGGTACTGAGGTTCCCCAAGAGAAGGCGCAAGCGCAATAAGACTGTGGAGGGCTGAGGACCCAGGAGGAGAAGCGCAGTTAGGCAATAGCTGGCGTGGGTCTCCAAAGGACGTGGAGGCAGAAGGCAGAGTGTTGGAGCACTGGGTGGAAACTTAAGTTTAAAGAGGGGTGAAAATGTCAAGTCCATGCCTGACGGAAGAAACAGCAACCACAAATCAAGCTCATCTCCCTTCCTTCGTGGAAATGGACTGTCCTCATGGAGCCAAACTTACTTTCTTTCTGTGATTTTTTGAGACAGGATTTCTCTGTGTAGCCCTGGCTGTCCTTAACTGGCTCTGTAGCCCAGGCTGGCCTCAAACTCAGAGATCAACCGGACTCTGCCTCCCGACCACTGGGATTAAAGGTGTGGTCAAGCAAACTTTCTAACGGAAGACAAAAGTTTGCTTCTAAGACCTTTGCCGCCACTCACCTCCACAGGACCTTCTAGAAGTACTGGGTGGAGGAAATCAATGTATTCGCCATCACCTGAGAACATTCCTACTGCTTCCCATTTGCTGCTGGAGCCCCCAACCTGTACGAGAGACAAGTCATCCATCTCCTAGCCTCACTCTTGGTAAACTTCGAGGGCAGTGGTTCTCAGCCTTCCCAAAGCTGCAGTCCTTTAATACAGTTCCTCTTGTTGTGGTGACACCCCCACCACCACAAAATTATACCTCACACTGTAATTTTGATACTGTCATTAATCATAACTTCGATAGTGTTATGAACTGTAATGTAAGTATCTGATATTCAACCCCCAAGGGGGTTGAGATCCACAGGTTGAGAATGACTGTTTTATAAGTATTTGCGCCCTTTAAAGGTAATTTCTTCTCTTTACTCCTCTCAATATTACCAGTTCTGGAAAGCTCCATGTGAGGATCTACAATCATTCAGTAATGCCACCCTCCTGCTAGGAGAGTGTGGTCCCTTCGAATACCTTGATCTCACTATTCCTTCCCAGCCCTCATTCCCATCGTGGCCACCTCTGTTGACCTTTTGGATTCTCAGCAGTTTGATGTTGTCAAAGCATTTTTTGAGGTGTGGCTGCACAGCCTCCGGGTTCCGGGACTGGCCCAGAATCTCCAGCAGGTCATCATTGGACAGGAAATAGAAGCGGGGAAAGGCGTGGCGCTTGGTCTCTAAGTACATGTCCAGAGACTTCTGAATGTCTTCCAGGATCGAGTTCATTTCTATCAGTGTTTCCAGGAGGTCTGAGGAGAAGGTAATGAATAACATTTGACGGCCTTTCCATTGCTGCCCTGAGTAGATCTGGAGTGCCCAGCTCTGCTTACAGCTCTTGAGTTTGAGGTACAGATTGCCATAAGGGCTTTTGGAGACAGAGAAATATCCCCAATTCCTATGCATACTTATCCCACTCTCTTCATTATCTACACATGGAGAGCTCACACATTATTAACTAGGCATCATATGAGTTCACTCCATTTCTCTCCAGTCTTTAGAACAATGGTCCTATTATACCTAAGAACTCAGATCTTCACTGTTCAAATCAAGAGTTTCTGAAAATGAAAAATGATTCTGCAGTTTACACAATCCAGCAAGCCAAGTCGTTAAGGACATCACAGGCACACAACGAAAGCAATTGTGACACAGCACAGAGGCCACTTAACCAGGAGGCCAAAGGCCACCACTGTAATAGTCTTTAGCTCACTAGCACTTTCATTAATATCATTGAATGCTGATCTCTTTGCCTGTGAAATAGCAGTAAGATCCAACACAAACCCAGGGCTACTCAAGACATGCAGCCTATTGCTGTTGCCCTGGGTATCTTCCAGAGGTAGAAAGTAAGTTGTTGAAAACACTGTGTACTTCAGAAACAGGGCACAGAAACCCCTGAGCTGGAACTGACCTAAATAACCCCTGAGGACTAGCTTTCATAGTACCAGAAGGCATCATGCAAGCTTCCAAAGGGGGAAGGTAACCAATAGTCCTACCCAGCTACGACACCTATGAACCACATCAAGACCAGCATGGCACGTCAACCCCAAGAGTGCAGCATTGGCATGCAGACCTTGCTAGTAACCAACAGCTCTCTAATTAGACTTAAGACCCACTCATCAAAAGAGAAACCATGCCTGGTTCTGGAAACCTAGCTAACTAGTACTTGTTGCCAATGAAGTTGTGGTTACTGGAGGACAGTCTACAAGTACTAATTTACTAAGCCACCACAATCCCTAACAGCAATCTACAAACATCTGTCCTTATGCTCTCACCCCTCATCAAGGAAACTTCTCTTTGCAACAAGTGAAGACCACTACAGAAACACACAACCAGTTAGAATGCAGAGTTGTGGAGCCTAGTCCCAGGGGATACATCTACAAAACACTCTCCCATCTAGGGCTTAGGGAACGTTGCAGAAGATGGGGCGGAAAGACTGTAAGAGGATCAGGGAGTGTGCTGTGAGATTGTGTGTCCTGGTAACAGTACAAGCTACACTCAGAAAGTCTCACCAACATGACTGCCCGAATGTGATCTGAAAAAAGGTTGACACCAACGAACACACCAAACTGGACCAAGAAAAGCCCTGGAGGCTTCAACCCCACACAAAGAACTACAGGCAACTGAGGAAAGCTGGGAGCAGGAGAGGTGGCCTTTCCCAGGAAGGAGCACAATTGATTGTCCAGAGCCAAATGGTCAGCCCTGAAAACATACATACAAGTAACATTATATGGATGGAACAGGTAACTAGGAACATATGTGCATATACATATACACATGCTATAAGAATTAGTGAACAGGCCGGGCAGTGGTGGCGCACACCTTTAATCCCAGCACTCGGGAGGCAGAGCCAGGCAGATCTTTGTGAGTTCCAGGCCAGCCTGGGCCACCGAGTGAGTTCCAGGAAAGGCGCAAAGCTACACAGAGAAACCCTGTCTTGGAAAAAAAAAAAAGAGTGAACAAAGAGGTCATTAATTTGAGGAAGCACAGGGAGGGGGTGGGGCTTGGAGGGAGAAAAAGGAAAGGAGAAATGTTCCAAGTAAATTACAATGTCAAGAATAAAAAGATAAAATGAAGAAATAAGATAAAGTAATAGATGAAGACATCCAAAGTCAACTGCTGGACTCCTGCCCTCTGGCACACACATGCACACACCCATATGTGTACACAAAACACACAATACTACACAAATCCACACACCCATGCATTCACAGAAAGTGCAGGGTCCAAACTCAAGATTGTATTCTTGACGTAAACACATCTCTTTGACTATCTTAAAAAGAAAAGAAAAAGTTCTACCACAAAGGCCAATCTGAGGTTTTCAACAAGATGTGTTCATGTCTGTAAACGCCCAGAAATCTTAACTTCCTCCCAGTCCACCTCCCTACCCCTTGGAGTTTTCCCCATGTCTTCCCACCAATGATTGTGAGTGTGAACCTTCAAGCAAGTAGAGTATCTGCAGGCTATTGGAGTCTTTGGGTGACCCCAGGTGACCCCTGGAGGGCACAGAGAGACTTGGAAACCATGGTCCAGGTGCTTGTTGCATATACCCAACAATGGGACCCCAGTTTTTGTGGCTTTGTGAGTTAGTCCATTTACCTCGATCACTTGAGTACAAGCAATCGCTGTGACTCAGTTTTCAGTGAGGGCTGCTGAGACCAGTGTGTGAGACCCCCTGCTGTGCTGAGAGACTCACTGCTCCTTCACAGTCCTTCCCAAAACTCCATGACAGATGAAGAAACCGCAGTGTGCCGGGAGCAAGCTGCCAAGTGCACGGGACCAATAAAGCCTGTGTTGGGTTTTGAACCCAAAGCTGGATCTGTAGCCCATGCTCTAAAATATTATATGATATTCCACTAAGTATTAGTTTATCTTGATTTAGTGTAAAAATGATAATAATTAGTAAAAATATTGATGATTAATAACTAGCAAATGTTACCAAGTAGTGGTGACATTACTACTCACAATAGCAATGGTATTAAACATAACTACTAATGATAGTGATGATGTACGCATTTTTAGTGATGAAGCATGTGGCTGTGACCTCACAAATGCATAGACCCAGTGATAGCTGTTGGAGCAATTGCCCATGGAGCTCTCACCTGGGTAGTGGGTGCTCCGGAGAGCGTTACTGTCTTTGCTCATCCGGTCCATGATGGCTTTCCAGTTGCTATTGACTTGGTCAAATAGGGCCGACTCATTGGGCAGCTGCTTTCGGATGTCTTCTCCAATGAAGATATTCTGAGGGACATCACAGTGGGATGAGAGACTGTTTCTCACATACCCTCCATACTCTGCTCCCTGTCCCCAGACCACTGAATAAAATAGTTGGACTATTAGAAACCATGGCAAGATGCCCAAGGTCCAGAAGCTACGTTGGGACCGGGAATTCAAGACAGAGCCCAAGAGGAAAATGGAAATCTGGAATAACGGAGGCTTGCCTGGGTGGGAATGGGAGATACAAGAGTCAGAAGGCCGCCGAGTCTCAGAAGGTGGGGAAACAACACTCACAACAGACCAGTTTCTAGGCTCCCACATACCGACGAGCTGACGCAGGGGGAGGGAGAGCCCAGGCACTGTGGATTCTGACCTCTAGGTACATCCACTGTCGCTGCACCGTGAGCACCATCTCAATAACTTCTAGAATGAGGGAGAGGCAGCGCTCCCAGTGGTCCACATCCTTCTCAAAGGCCTTCACAAATCTAGAGGCCTTCATGGTTGACAGGGCCACCTGGTTATCTTCCAGTGCCTGGAATACTTCTTCGGTACCCCTGGGGTACAAGGGCTACAAGTCACTTTCCATACCCATCTGTCAATACCTTAGCCTCATCCTGCAGCTCAGGCCACATGAGCCAACCTCATCTGGAGCCCCCTCTACCTGAGCCGGTGATGGCCCTTGTCCTTGTAGGGTACTATGTCTAGCTGAATCATGTCCCAGGTTTTGGCAATATTTTGTAATCCCTGTGAAGAGAAATTGGAAGACAAAGTAACCATGTATCTATCTAGTGCACAAAGGTGAGAGGAACCTGGGAGGGGCCCTCAAATGTGGCACAGTTGCAAGTTGGCACACAGGAGGCTGGGGAGGTATGGATGGCATCATACCACTTCTATGGCCAGCTCTTTGGTTGCAGAGGCAGATATCTCCCCTATTTTCTCCACATGCTGATCCATGCCAAGCTGCACAATCTGTTCCAAGGTGAAGCTTTCCGACTCCTGATCAAACTCCCGCTGAATTTCATCTTTGACCTGGTCCCAGTGCCTGCAGCCCAGAACAGGAAGTCTGACCTGGAGGCCAGCTTGAGGGCCTACTTGCAAGTGTCAATCAATCCCTGGGATTGTTCATGTGACTCAGTCAAGATCTTGCCTAGCTTGTGTGAGGCTCAGCATTCCACACACAAGCACTGCTTTAAAAAAAAAAAAATCATTCCTCTTACTTCCTCCCATTGGAACTTTATAATTCTGGCTATTTGTTAATTCATGATTCAACAGATCTTGCTAAATGGGCTCTAAGGTGCAATCTTAGACACCATGGGGATACAGAGATTGATGTGTTAATTCTCAGGAGTTAATTCTCTGGAGAAGGAGTTAAGGCAGGTGTGCACACGAATGCTCACTACCTCAGTGCAGGCCTATGACGGCACGTGCTGGGCTAAGTACTTCTCCAGCACCTCTGTAATTCTTCCAAGCACTCCATATGGGAAGTGCTATTACCCCATTTATAGAAGGGGAAACAAGATTAGAGAGTTTAAGCCGGGCGGTGGTGGCGCACGCCTTTAATCCCAGCACTTGGGAGGCAGAGGCAGGCGGATCTCTGTGAGTTTGAGGCCAGCCTGGGCTACAGATCGAGATCCAGGACAGGCGCAAAGCTACACCAAGAAACCCTGTCTTGAAAAACAAAACAAAAAAAAAAATAAAAAAAAAAAAAGATTAGAGATTAATAACGTGTAAATTGAGGGGTTAGGTTAGACGCACCCACATACTGGAGGAACGCAAACACAAAAGGTTTCCTCCTAAATGTATACTGATCTAAACACGACTTACCAACAACATTTATTCTGCCCCGACTGCTCACTGTGATCCATCCTCCATCCAATATATTACATTCTTGGTCCATTAAAGGGACTGAACTTGGAAAGCGTCCTCAGAAGACAAATTGCAAGTGTGCTTGCGATTTTGAACTAGGCCAAGCTTGCTGCTTTCTTTCTTTCTTTTCAAAGCTGAGGACTGAACCCACTGAGCTAAATCCCCAACCCCAAGGCCAAGCTTTCTTAAACTAGGCTCTAAGGTAAAACATTTTGGCTATGTAGGATGTGGTGGCACATGCCTTTAATCCCAGCAGAGGCAGGCAGATGTCTGTGAGTTCAAGGGCAGCCTAGTCTATCTACAAAGCCAGCTCTAGATCAGCCAGGGCTACATAGTTAGGTCTTGTCTCAAAAAAGAAGAAAGAGGAGGAGGAGGGAGGAGAGAGGGAGGAGGGAGGGGGAGGAGGGGGAGGAGGTGAAAGAGGAGGAAATCCCTATCATTTTCAACAGCTTCAATGAATGTGAAGAACTTTATGTTAAGTGAACAAGCCAGCACAGGAAGGTGAATCCTGCATGACCTTATTTAGATACACAATCTAAAACAGCCACATCATGGGGGGTTGGGGGGGAAGATGGTAGTTCCAAGCGAGAGACAGTCAAAGGCTACAGAGCCTCGGCTAGACAGAAGGAGCAAGAGATCCATTATACTGCAACAATGTATTACAGATATGAAAAGAACTAAGTAAGACCTTTAACATTATTCTAAAATAAGGTGGGGGCAGTACAGGCACCCGATAGCAGGTGCCCACAGAGCCCAAGGTGCTGGACTCCCCTGGAGCTGGAATTACATGGAGTTGTGAGCTCCTGATGTGGAGGCTGGGAATGGAACCCGGGTCCTCAGGAAGAGCAATGCTTCACTGGTGACACCTCTCCAGCAATAATTTTCTTTTTTTCTTTCCTTTCTTTCTTTCTTTCTTTTTTTTTTTTTTCTTTTTTTGAGACAGGGTTTCTCTGTGTAGTTTCAGTGCCTGTCCTAGATCTCACTCTGTAGACCAGGCTGACCTCAAACTCACAGAGATCCGCCTGCCTCTGCCTCCTGAGTGCTGGGATTAAAGGCGAGCACTGCCGCCACCACCACCTGGCTCTTTTTCCTTTTAAGAGATTTATTAATTTTATTTTATGTGTGAGTGTTTTGCTGATGCTTGGTGACCCCAGGGGGGTCAGAAGAGGGTATTGGGTCCTCTGGAACTGTAATTACAAATGGTTCTGAACTGCCATGTAAGTACTGGGTATTGAACCCGGGAACAAGTGCTCCTAATTGCGGAGGCATCTCTCCAGCCTCTGACCTAGGTAGGTTCTTACATCTGTAATTGTTCCTAAATGAAAAGGGGACATGTTAGAGCTGGTTGCACCTCCACACCCAGCCTAAGAATAAATTTTAAAGTTTGGGGAGATAGCTCCCTGGGTAAAAGCAATTCTGTGCAAACATGAGGCCCTGAGTTCAGATCCCAGCATGGCTATAAAAGGCTAGCCATGACCAAGTATGCCTGTAACTCCAGTACTGGGGGATGAGGGAGAAGGAAGCCTTCACACACACATATACACAGACACACACACCCCTCCACACACACATACCCCCCCAAAAGTAAATCTCAAATATTCTCTCCACAAAAGTAAAAGAAACAAGTATGTAAGGTGGTTACATATGCTAATGACATCTGTAGCTCTCCCACAGTGTATACGGCCTTCAAGACATCATTCTGTACATTATAACTACATGCCTTTTTGTCAATTAAAAAACAAATTTGGAGCCAGTGAGATGGGTCAGAAGAGAAAGGCACTTGCTACGAAGCCTGACAATCTGAACTTGATCCCAGGCAGGGCCCATATAGTGGAGAGAACCAATCCCACAAGTTGTCCTCTGACCTCCACACTGGAGCTGTGGCAGGTGCGCGGGCGCGCGGGCGCACATGCGCACACAGACACACACACACACACACATACAATAAGTAAGGGTAATTAATTACATTTAGGTCAATTTGGGCTAGTGCTATGGCTTAGCAGTACAGTGCTAACATTCCCAAGCCCCAGGGCTTGCTCCCTAGGAGCGAAACACACTGGGGCCAGGGAGATGACACAGCGGATAAAAGTGCTTGATGAGCAAGAGTGAGGACCAGGGTTCGGATCCACAGACCCCAGGAACAGGCTGGGCAGGTAGAGTAGTTGCCCATAATTCTAGCTCTTAGGAGGCAGGGACAGGGGACACTTAAGGAAGGCTGGCTAACTAGACTAGCTGGAATTGGGAAGCTCTGGGTTCGGATTCTGCACATGCAAAAAAGAAAAAAAAATGAGGAAAAATGAATTACTTGGGCAAACTGAAAGGTCCAGGAGAGGGTACAGACCAGAGAGGGCAGAGCTGGGCAGGAGCAGCCTCACCTCTCTCTGAGGGCTGGGTTTCGCAGGTCTGAGATAAGGGGCATGGTCCTCTTGAACTGCTCTATTTTGGAGCGAGTGTTTTCAATAATATCCCAGTTTCGGTCCTGAGAAAAAATGGGAAACATCAAATGAATAAATCTTTAACTAAATAAATAAATAAATGGTGTTGGAGAGATGGTTCAGAGGTTAAGAGCACTGGCTGCTCTTCCAGAGGTCTTGAGTTCAATTCCCAGCAACCACATGGTGGCTCACAACCATTTATCACGAAATCTGGCGCCCTCTTCTGGCCTGCAGGGATGTGTGCAGACAGAACACTGTATACACAATAAATAAATCTTTTTTTTTTTTTTTTTTTTTTTAATGGAAACATCAGAAGACCCACGGCACTGGAGTCCGCCCACTTCCTCAGCTGGGGTAGGGCCATCTTGTCTCCCATCCTGTCCCTCGTACCTTGTACTCTTTGGCTAGTCGTGTGAGACGGCGATACAGCCCATGGGCCATGGACTCCATGGCCTCAGTCTGCAGCGTCAGGAAGCAACCGGTCTTCCACTGGCTCCAGCTCTCCTCCCAGTCCCGAGTGATCTCCCACACTTGCTGGAGTGCGTCAAGCTCCTGTCGGGAGCAGGGAGACAGACGGAGAGCCTTCGGCATGGCGGCCCTCCTGGCTTGTCCACCTGATGATGGTGCTGCCTCTCGGTTCACAGTCTCCCTCCACTCTCATACCCCGAGGGCTGGTCAAATGCTAAGCATGTGAGAAGCTCCTCAACACTGAGTCTTAGGGAAGTGCAGAAGAAAACCTCAGTGTGATCCCACTTCACGCCCGCTATGGCTACAACAACAACAGCAAAACTGTAAAGGAAAATACGCGTTGGCAAGGACGCCCAGAAAAAGTAGGACTGCTCATCCATTTGCTAGTGGGAACGCGAAACAGCATGAATGCTGTGGAAAACGGCTTGGCTGTGCCTCAAAAACTTAGAGCGTTGTCACGGGGCCTGGCGATTTTATTGCTGGCTTACACCCACAACAATTAGGAACAGGTGTCCGAACAAACTCAAGTACACGCACGTGCACATGCGTAGAAACCCTGCTTACTACAGGGAAAGAGCAGAAGTGACCCCGCATACCTGTCAGCTGGTGGGTGGATGAACGGCCAATGGAATATTAGTGAACCATAAAAAGGAATGGAGCCAGGCAGTGGTGGTGCACGCCTTTAATGCCAGCACTCGGGAGGCAGAGCCAGGCGGATCTCTGTGAGTTCGAGGCCAGCCTGGTCTACAGAGCGAGATCCAGACAGGCACCAAAACTACACAGAGAAAACCCTGTCTCAAAAAACCAAAAAAAAAAAAACACAACAAAACAAAAAACCCAGAAAAAAAAAGGTATGGACTACTGATACACGCTATAACATATATGAGCTGTGGAAACACTATGTGAATGAAAGAAATCAGAGACAAAAGACCACACGGTTCCACTGGTAGGAAATATCCAAGACAGGCAAATCTATACACATAGACAATAGGTTAATAGTTGGCATGGGCTAGAGGAGAGCGGATGGAGGGTGTCTACTGATAGGAACATGATTTCCTCTTGTGGAAATGAAATCAATTGTTTGGGGTTTTTAAATCATTCTTAGAATATCTTTTTTCTAAAGATTTATTTTTTATGTTATGAGTATAGATGTCTTGCCTGCATGTATGTCCATACACCATGTGCATGTAGGGTCATAGGGTCCAGAAGAGGATACTGGATCCCCTGGAACTGGGATTACAGACTATGTGAGCCTCCAAGTAGTGACTGGGAATCAAACCCAGGCCCTCTGGAAGAGCAACTGAGATGGCTGAATAAGAATGGCCCCATAGGCTCATGTATTTGAATGCTTAGTCATCAGGGAGCAGTGCTACTTGGGAAGGATTAGGAGGTGTGGACTTGTTGGAGGAAGTGTGTCAGTGGGGCTGGGCTTTGAGGTTTCCAAAGCTCAAGCCAGCCCCAGTGGCTCTCTCTTTTCCTGACATCTGTGAATCTGGATGTAGAACTCTCAGTTACTTCTCCAGCACCATGGTTGTCTGCACGCTGCCATGGTCCCCACCACGATGACAATGGACTGACCCTCTGAAACTGTGAGCAAACCCCGTCAAATGCTTTCTTTTATAAGAGTTGTCCCGGTCATTGTGCCTCTTCATAGCAATATAACTCTCAACCAACAGTCTTAACCACTGAGCCATTTTTCATGAGTGTGGGGGGGGGCAATACAAGTGCATGTGTGCCACTGTGCACAAGCGGAGTCATTCTTGCCCTCCACCTTTATACTTAGGCTTAGGAGGCAAGCACTGAGCCATCTCAGTGACCCTGTGGAAATGTTTTGAAACGGGAGGCAGAGATGACAGCTATGCAGCACCGGGAATAACCTAAATGCCACTACGTTGTTTTAAATGGTTGGTCTAATATGTGAATTTTTACCTCAGTTTTTTTTTTTTTTAAAAGCAAACAAACAAACAAACAAACAAAGCTGCTCATGAACTCCTCTGCCTGGTCCCAGCCATTCCCAGGCCCTCAGAACCTTGTCCTGACCCCACCACTTATCCCTGGTGTCCACGGGGCCCAGCTCATCACAGCACCTTCTCCAGGTTCTGGAGGTCCTTGGAGACCGGCTGCTCGATCTTGAAGATGCCCAGGTTGGAGCGGAGATTGTTCTCCTCTTCCCGCATGGCCATCAGCATGGCGCGCACCTGTGCAATCTGATCCAGTGCAGCTGTGTGGCCCACGGCGCTGGTAAATGGCCCTGTGGGAAGTCAAGGTAAGCTCTCGGGTCCATGGCCTCTTGAGAGGCCAGTCTGTGGCTCTCTTAGCATAGTGGGCAAATCCCACCGCTGCCCTCATGTGAGAGAGGAAAGGGAAGGAGAACGGGGAGAATGATGGGTTGTCTTAGCAAAAAATCACCCAACTTGACTTCAGCGTCTGACAGGGCTGAAGGACAGGAAGTCACTGTAAGAACACTCGAGAGGCTGCTGGCCCAGGCCTTCCAGTGAGAAACCCGTGGCTCCAGGTGAGCTCATTCTGTCCCCTCAAAGTTCCTTCCCTTTCCTGAGCTGCCCACCCCCTTTTCCACACCCCAAACCTCCCAGTGCCACATACACACACACACCCATCTATTTTCACCTTCCCAGGACAACATCTTGAACGCTGAGTCACAAAACCAAGACTAAAGGTGGAGTAAGGAATACCTTTGACCTCAAAATCTTCTAGAAGGTTGTGGGCCTTCTTCTTAAAGTCATCAGCCGAGTGGATAAGGCCCGTCTTGAATTTCTCCTTGTGTTTCTTCAGCATCTGCTCACTGTCCAGCAGTATTTGTTGGAAGGTGACCCACTCCCCATTGAGACTCTCTAGCATCTTCAGGACCTGGGAAGGACAGAGGACAGAATGACCACCAGGCAGGAGGCACCCAGGGTGTCATATATGCAAGGCAATACTCTTCCAGTGAGCCACTCCCCAGCTCTCCATCAGTTAGCAACCTCCTTCTGCCCTTCCAGACCATAAACTGAGGGGAGCTATTGTTTGAGTTGGCCTTGGTCCTCAGGAGTTCTGAATCCCCCTCACTTCTCTGCATGGCCTCTGATGGCACCAGGTTCTCCATGTTACCACTGACATGCGCTTGACTTGAGTAGACCAAACACTGTGGGAACTTACACTGTCTGGAACCGGCACCTCATACTTCTCCAGAATGGTAAACTGCTCATGAATGGGAGGGATCTGAGTCTCCAGGTTGGGTAAGTCATGCTGCAGGGTGTCCATGAGTTGCAAACTGGCCCCTAGTTCCTCCAGCGTTTGGGGAGGGCGGCTGATTCTAAAAAGCAGCAAGAGAGTATTGGTGGTGGAAAGCACATCCCTAGACACACCTGCATACGCGTGTGCGGGGACACACACACACACACACACACACACACACACACACACACACGCACGCACGCACAAGCACACGCACACACACGCCCAAGAAGCCTTACTTCTCAGCGTTGTCCTTCAGATAGGTGTGCAGGTCCATCAGGCGCCCGGCAGCCATCTCCTTGAGCAGGGTTGTAAACTTACTCTGCCATTCATTGCAATGCTGCACCAGTGAGAACTTGAGGTGGGAACAGTCCAGCAGAACGAACTGAATGTTGAGGACCGTCTCCTCCTTCTGCACGTTGTTGGCCACCTCCGTGTAGCTGCAAGAGCCCCGTCTGCTCAGAGGGCTTTCTTCCTTCACGGTGACCCCAACACCACTTCCCCAACCCTTACTCTCTCAATTCCTTCCACCCAAACCTACCCTTCTAGACAGTTCTATTGCCAGCTGTCACCCCGGCCAACCCATTCCTGGCAGACTGCTGTGGTCGTGTCAACTTCCCAAGTACCGGGCAGCACAAATCAGCAGTCACCACCTTCCTGGGGTCCCACAGCCTTGGAGTAGCCCAGGTTGGGGCTGGACTCACACCACATGGCTTCTAGCTCAGTTGCCTCTAGCAACTGGTTTAGGAGATAGGGTTTTTACATTTTACCAGGCTGGCCTCAAACTCCTGAACACAAGCGGTTCTCCTGCCCCACTTGTTCTTCCTGTAGCTGGAACTACCGAAGAACCGAGCCTGCCTGCTTTTCTTCTGGGACTGGGACTATCCTGAGCTTTGTTTCCTCATCCATAATGTAGTGGTGGCCACAGGACAGCATCAGGGGACAGGCTGCTGCATGGGAGAGCATGCCCCTCTGTCTGCCTCCTGTCCTGTGTCCACGCCTCAGCCTGTTGCTTTGTGGGATACACTAATGGGCTCCCATCTCTGCCTGACGAAAGCCCACTTAGGACGCACAGCCCCTGTAGGTACTGTCTTCACAAAGCCTTTCCTGGTACCTCTGGCCAGAAATCCTCTTTCCACTTTACTGTGGATTTCAAAATTCCCCAGAGATCTGTGTAGTAAGTTCCAGTCTGCAGCTTGGCACTACCATGAGTTGGTGGAAATTGGCGAACCAAGTAGAGAGTCTTCCCATCACTGGGGTTCTGCCTTGGAGGGTCCCATGCCCCCCAGCTCTGTCTCTCTTTTATTCTATGCCATGAGGTTTATGGCCTTGCATCCACTATAGTGTATATCTACAAGCCCAAAGCAGTGGTGTCCACTGGTCATGGTCCCACAACTGTAGCCGGGCGGTGGTGGCGCACACCTTTAATCCCAGCACTTGGGAGGCAGAGCCAGGAGGATCTCTGTGAGTTCAAGGCCAGCCTGGTGTACAGAGTGAGTCCCAGGACAGGCTCCAAAGCTACACAGAGAAACCCTTTCTTGAGAAAAAAAAAAAAATCCCACAACTATGAACTAAAACAAAACTCCTTTCTGACTAGGTTGGTTTTCCTCAAGTATTTTTTATACTAATGGACACCGACTGGCACACCTACTGAACTGCCCCCCCCACCCAGCTTGTACACATGCTCAATAGTACAAATGCATGGAGCTGGTACGGTCACAGCCAGTGCCTTGTAAGCTTCCAGAGTTCACATCATACACATATGTATGTATACTCATACACATATACACTGAATAATCTCACAGCATCCTACTATAGGTTACATAATATCCATTGCATAGGAAACTGAGGCCTGGGGAAACCCTGCCAGAGAGTACACAGCCAGTCTGTTGGAGCTGGGCCCAGGCCTTCCTAGCATGCCAAGGCTCACACTCTCTCGGCCGTGCGTTTGTCTTCCTCACTACACTATTGCCCCTGAGGAGAAAGACCTGTAGATTTCTCTTAAAAGTTCTTCATGGCCCATAGGAGATTTGTGCTGAATAAATGAATGGCCATGGCCAGGGGACCATGAAAAGATGGCAGTTACTTCACAGTCAGAACTTAAGAATCCTCTTTCGCTTAGCTCCGTCACCTTAGGGTTGTTAGAGAGAAAGGGTATCCCTCTCTGCCCCCCACTCGCCTCCTGTCTTCCTCCTCCTCCTCCCCCCCATTTCCCTTTTTTTAAAGGCATGGTCTTGCATGTATCTCAGGTCCACACACTACGCTGCTCCTGCTGCAGCTCCCTGGGATTAGGGACATGAGCCAGGACACCCAGCTCTTTTCTACCTTTTCCGTCTCTAGCCTCCCTCCTTCCCAACCAACCCTGCTGTGCTCCTCTAAACATCCACCTTTCCCTAGACCCTGCCCAGCCTCTCTCTGGATCTCTGCCCTCAGGAAGGGAAGGTCCAGTGCTCTGCTCCTGCAGCTCCGGGCACGCAATGTCCAGACCGACGTTACCCAAGCCCGCTCACCGGGCAATGTCAGCGTCAAAGGAAGAGACAGGGGGGTTGAGGCGCTGGTAGCGACGGATAAAGGAGTCCTTGTTGATCTCCCAGATCTCCCGATACATGTCCCAGGTCTTGAGGTAGTTCTGCAGCAGGCTTGCGTTGTTAGTCATCCCACTGCTGAGCTGGGACTGGATCTTCTTGATGTCCTCATCTCGCTCTTCAAAGGGTGGGGAAAGATGCTTCTCACTGAGAGGTACCCCAGTCCCAGCTCCAGCCTGGCCCCGGCACTGCCCTGGGCTCTCTGTCAATTCCCCACTAAAATGTACTCAAACATGAGCATTAGAAAACAGAGGAGATCTCGAAAGACGACAAAACAAAACAAACAAATAAAACAGAGGGGGCGGGACTGGAGAGATGGCTCAGAGGTTAAGAGCACTGGCTGCTCTCCCAGAGGTCCTGAGTTCAATTCCCAGCAGCCACATGGTGGCTCACCACCATCTTTAATGAGATCTGGTGCCCTCTTCTGGTGTGCATGAGGATGGAGCACTCATAGACATAAAATAAATAAATCTTAAAAAGAAACAGAGGGGAGCGAGAGAGATGGCTCAGTGGTTAAGAGGAACCAGGTTCTATTCCCAACACCCACGTGGAGGCTCACAACCATCTGTAACTTCAGTTCCAGGGGATCCAAGGCCTTCCTTCTGGACTTGATAGGCACAGACCTACATTTAAGCAAAATGCCCATACACATGGAAAAAAAAGTGAATGAATCTTCAAAAAGAAGAGGAAACAGAGGATGCAGCAGTGCCGATCTCCTCATACATCTCTCTCTCTCTCTCTCTCTCTCTCTCTCTCTCTCTCTCTCCCTCCCTCTCTCCCTCTCTCCCTCTCTCTCCCTCTCTCCCTGTCTCTCCCTCCCTCCCTCTCTCCCTCCCTCCCTCTTCCTTGCAGGAGTCAAGGTCTCTTCTAGACCAACACCAGTCTCAACCTAATCCTTGCTCCTCTTCCGGCCCAGTTTTCAAACCCACAGCAATCAGTCACCTAATCTCAAGCTCCTTCCCCAGTTTGGCTCTTTGGCGTGGTTTCCCATCAGCCACAGAGGTGACTGGCCCGTGTGGATGAAATGCCCTCTCTCCTCCTAACTCTGCCCGGTCTAGCGCCCTCTGTGTGCCCTCCCCACAGCCCGCTTACCCACAATCACATGGATGGGCTCTCGATTCATCTTGCGTTTGATGAGGATATCGGGCAGGCGTCGGAAGATGGAGATGGTGGAGAAGAGGTGACTGGCAATGTCATTGACCACACTTGCCAGGGTCTGCAGAGTGGGGGAGAACTCCACCTGCCGGGAAGCACCGAGAGCTTAGGGCAGTCGTGGAGAGACACAGGCCTCGAAGCCTCTAAGCCTGAACACCTCAGAGCTGGGCCTGGAGGCCCAGAAGAAAGTCAAGGCCCAGGATGACGTTTATGAGCAGAGAGAGGGGGCTGGAGAGATGGTTCAGTGGTTAGGAGCACTGGCTGCTCTTCCAGAGGACCTGGTTCAATAAATACCTAGTCCCTCAGAGTGGCTCACAATGTAACTCCAGTTCGAAGGGATTCATTACCCTCTTCTGGCTTCTGCAGACATCAGGCACACATGTGGTGTGCAGGCAAAACACCCTTACATTAAAACAAACAAACAAACAAACAAAAAGAATTGGGAGAAAAATAACAATTGGCTGTGGGGTGGGAAGCCAGAAAGGGAAACATCTTCTACCCAACTGCTGCACCTGAGAGTTAGGGAACACCACAGAAGGGGCAGGGGACTGTAAAGGCCCCAAGGCCCAGGAGGTCTGCTGGGAGACAGTGTCTCCTAGAAACGGCAGGGAAGCTTCACCCATGATTCCTCAGCAACATGGCTGCCTAAGCAAGACCTGGACAAGGACACCCCAGACAGCTGAGGAGGCGGAGCGAAATCTCACTGGGTCTAACCTAGAAAACAAACTAGAAGTCGACTAAGGAACACTGAGAGTGGGAACTAGTCTCCCCAAGAAGGGGCTGCTGTTACCCAACACTAGTGCTCATCCCTGAAATCACACACAGAAGCAACACTAACCAGAATCGGCAGGTTATATTTGTATGTGAAGAAAAGGGGGTCATGAATTTGAGAGGGAGCAAGGTCGGGGGACATGGAAGGTGTAGGAGGGAGGCAAGAGAAGTGGGGGAATGATGTGATTATATTTTAATGTTTTAAATTTTTAAATTTTCAATACAAATGGGAAGAAGCTGAGGACCAAGGTGGGATGGTTTTGAGGTGTTGGAGGCTCAGCGGCCCTTACCTGTGCCACGCCCCCCTGCACATCATTCTGTAAAATGACAAGGACTCGGAAAAGTGGGTTTGGAGTCGTCTTCCCGTCCCCACTGATGGCCTTGGAAAGTTCCAGCAGTGACCACTTCACGTTCATGCGCAGGGCATCCTCCATCATGTGATCCAATCGTATTGTGTAGAGCAGCCACTGCTGCTGAATCTGTGGGGGGTGAGGGGTGGGGGGTTCTTCTAGAGAGATCAGCTCAGGACCTGGGAACATGAGCACCAGCTGATGGGAGACAAGATGGCTACAGAAACGCAGGGCTCTGGGGGTGGGAGGCAGCTCAGCTGTTAAGAGCACCGGCTGCTCTTACAGAGGACCCAGGTTCAGTTCCCAACACCCACGTGGCAGCTTATGACCTGACACCCTCTTCTGGCCACCGAGTGCAACAGGTACACATGTGGTACACATATACATGCGGGCAAAAACACTCACAAATATAAAAACAAATCTTTAAAGAAACAGAGGCAAGCTCCTGAGTGCTGCAAGAGGAAACTTCAAACACAGAAGGCGAGCTGCATTTGGGACCAGGGTAGGGCATTTGAGAAACACACATTGGCGAACGGGCCAGGAGGGTAGCAGTGAGGTAGGAGGGTATTTGGGCTTCCCTACCACAACCCCGGTCACAGGATGCCTACATCAGGGCCATCGTTCTTGAACACTTCGTAGGAGTTGGTCATGATGTTCACCACATCCTGGTGCAGGTTCACCAACTTCTGCTGTACAGCCATCCGATGCTCTCTCTGGGCCTCCTCAAACTCCAGGTCTCTGTACACCCGTTTGCCCGTGATGCGCACCAGCAGCATCTCGGACATCTCCTGGGCCTTCCAGCCGATGGTCAGAGTGGACGCCTTGAAGTCATTCACGATTGTCTGCACCTGGAATCAGACCTGAGCAGTTCACAGGCGGCCCCTCCCATGACACACATTCCCTTGAACTGTGCGGACACCTTGTATATATACTCCTTCCCGGGAAGCTTGGGTTGGGGCCCTCTGGACCTGATTCTACTCTCCCACTTAGCCTCCTGACAGAATTTCTGATATAAAAAGAAATAAAAAAATAAATCCTTCCCTTCAGTGGGGAAATACTTGCCTAACCATGCATAAGACCTCAGGATCAATTCTCAGCACCAAGTTTTAGTGGGGAGGGAGCCCTTGTCCCAGCATATTTAATTTATTTTAGAGCACCTCCCAGGGGCTCTCCTCCATCACCGAAGCTTCAGGTGTTGATGACTGATGTGTCAGCCTTGCTTCCATCAGCTTACAGACCTTCAGTGTCTGGTGGCCACGGCCTACCTTGCTGGCATGTATGCGGCACTCCGTGATGAAGAAGGCACTGGCCCCTTTAAGAGCCCAATGCAGCTTCTTCAGTCCCGGGTGGATCTTCTTATCCAGGAATCGGATCCGCTCCTTGAACAAGGCCTGCTCATCTGGGGACAGCATGGCAATAATCCTGTGGATGAGAGAAGATTGGTAGCTGGTAGGGAAAACTGTGAGGGCCTCTTCTCCTGCCAGCAAACTTGGCAGTCTCTAAAACTTGCATTCTAGCCTAGGGCTCCCAAAAGAAGCTGTAATCATGCAAATGTTACACACAGCGTGCTGGCCAGGGGCTGGCGAGATGGCTCAGTGGTTAGAGACACTTGCCACTAAATCTGAAGATCTGAATTCAATTCCTGGGACCCACATAGTGGAAGGAGAGAAATGACTCCCCCAGGCTGGCCTCTGATCTCTACATGCACGCCAAGGCTGGAGAGAGGGCTCAGCAGTTAAGAGCACTTGCTTTTACTCAGGACTCTGGTTCAATTCCCTGCCCCTACATGATGTTTTGTAACCATTTGTAACTCTAGTACTAGGGGATCTGACACCCTCTTCTGGCCTCCTCAGGCACCAGGCCTGTATGTGGTGCACAGAGAAAACACACACAACAAATAAATAAATAAATAAACAAACAAACAAATAAATAAATAAATAAATAAATAATGAATGAATGAATGAATGAATAAATAAATAAATAAATAAATGAAATGTAACATGTGCTACCCAACACTAGCTGTATGTAGCTTGAAATATGGCCTATGCCAGGGGTAATTTTTTAATTAAGTAATTTAAATGGAAGTAGCTACATGCAGCTGTCACCACATTGAATGTATCCTTTCTAGACATTCAAACAGAACAAATGTTCCATCCCCTTGGACTTTCACTGAGGTGAGAAAGATCTGTAAGACTGTGTCTTCCTGGGCTGGAGAGATGGCTCAGAGGTTAAGAGCACCAACTGCTCTTCCAGAGGTCCTGAGTTCAATTCCCAGCAACCACATGGTGGCTCACAACCATCTGTAAAGACTGTGTCTTCCTGAAATCGTCTGTTAAAATCTTCCCTTCTGGCTGGGTGGTGGTGGGCGCACGCCTTTAATCCCAGCACTCGGGAGGCAGAGCCAGGCAGATCACTGTGAGTTCGAGGCCAGCCTGCTCTTTAGAGTGAGATCCAGGAAAGGCACAAAGCTACACAGAGAAACCCTGTATCAAAAAACCATTTAGAAACCAGGAGCTAGAGGACCTCACCTTACACTGGCCCTGCCCTTCCCCCTCCATTGACGTGAACCTCCCAAGCTTCCAGAACTGTGGGCAATGAGTTGGATATTTCTAAGCCATCCAATCTGTGATACTTGGACAGAGATGGGTTCCAGCAGGTCAAAGGCTGGGGGATGGGACTAGATGGGGGACACATGGCCTTGCTTCAGTGACTCTGATGCTATTCCGTGCCCATGATCCTAACGTCACCCCATTTTGAGTGCCCTGGACTGGTTACTTTGGCTCTCTCCCGAGTTAAGGGATAGAACTAACGGCAGGGCCCTGCTGTAAGAAAGTGTTTTTGTTTGTTTGTTTTTTAAGATTTATTTATTTATTATGTATAATATTGTTTGTTTGTTTTTTAAGATTTGTTTATTATGTATACAGAAGAGGGCACCAGATCTCATTTCAGATGGTTGTGAGCCACCATGTGGGTGCTGGGAATTGAACTCAGGACCTCTGGAAGAGCAGTCGGTGCTCTTAACCTCTGAGCCATTTCTCCAGCCCTGGGGAAAGTGTTTTTCAGGACGGAAGAAACATGATGGATGGGAACCTTGAGGAACAGACCACATCCTCAGGCAGCTACAATAAACACAAGGCTGTGAGGAGGACCGCAGCCCACCTATTGTAGTCTCGAGCAACAAGGAGCAGGTTCTCCCGGAGAATGCGCAGGTCCTCAGCGCGTTCAGCCACATTCATCACATAGTGGGGCGTCTCAAACAGCAGCCGCTCCCAGTAGTCAATCTCCACAAAGAGAACCAGGAGCATCCTGAGAGAGAGCAGAGCAGCTGAGGGACCCGCCAGAGGACGGCCAGGCGCGCTAGGGGTGTGGGAGCACAGAGGGACCATCTGACAGAAACGAAGTAGGCAGTCAGGGCACAACTGCTTTCCCACACCATGAGAGCAGCAGCAGCAGTGGGGATTTCTGGGCGTCTGCGGCAAACGCCCACACAGGTACAAGGTGACAACAAGTAGTCCTGGAAGTTGAACAGTAGATGACCTGGGTTTGGAGCAGAAGGGGAGTTCTAAGTGGGCCATCGAAACAGCTGGAAACCACCCAGCTCTCTAAAAGCCCCAGGGACTGTGGCTTCAAGGAAACTTCTAGAAGGGGCATTGAAAGTGAGGCTCAAACAGGAAGGCCAGTGGAAACTTCAAGAAGAAGCTTCCCTGTGCCCTTCCCTGACTCTGCAGAACAGGGGTCTTCCCTGTCTGTTGAGGTACAAGCAGAAGTTGACCTTGACTGGGGACTCCAGGCCATGAAGAAGAGCCGAGGCCTGAGAGTGAGCGGGGGTATCCACTGCCATCCACAAGCTCCGTACTAAGACCCTGGCCTTCTCGCTTCCTGAGAAATGCACACTATGGCCAGTGGACTGGGGGTCCCAAGGGTCAAGATGTATTTGAGGACGTGAGGTACACCAAGAAAGGACCCTGTTTGGAAGATTCTTTTCTGAGGTCTCTGACTAGCGTGGGAGGAAATGTCTAATGATGACTTTGGGAACACTTCTCAAAGACCTGCCCGGCTGGCCCCAACAACAGTCACTGCTGAAGAACCCTGCCCACCACCACCCACCCACCCTCCAGCCACCCCACCCCCACCCCCCAGAGCTTCCAATCAGTCTCCAATTCCTCTCCTCCAATGTGAATACAATGCACTGGTGCTTTTCCATTCTTTTTCTAATTTGCAAGGGCTCTTTGGTATTTGCTACCCAGGCTGGCCTTGAACTCCCTGAGGATGACCTTGAACTCCTGCTACTCCTGCCTCCATCTCCCAAGTGCTGGGATTAGGGGCACACACCACCATGTCCAGGTGCCAGAGTGACGCTCCTGTCCTGTTCTCTCTTATGAGTTCTCTTTCATTTCGTGACAGTTCTGTTGTTTTTCATGTGTGCCAAGCAGACCTTTGGCTCTCTTCTGGCTGCTTGCTCGCTTGTTTAGGTTTTCACCCTTGGTACTCACAAAGTTCAAAATGATGGCAAAAGAACTCAAAAATCCAAACAAGGAAAAAGTAAAATGAACAGAAATCTCTCAGAAAACAGGAAAAAGAGGGCACAGGGCTATTAAGTTAGGGAAGATCTTCTCTAGAGAAAAAAAAATTCCTGGAGAAAAAATAGAAAACACTCTGTTTATAATTTTATGTTGTGTTAGAGGGAATGCTGTGTTGAATATAAAAATTAATTTCACTTATTAATGACTTGCAAAGCATGAGAGTCCCGAGTGTCCTTTTCCTCCAGTCTGCTGAGATCCCTTTCCGTTCAGTCGGCCATTCCTCTGCCACACCCAGGGATCCTTCACAGCTCCTCGGGAGCCTTGGCCCAGCTTCCTCTCTGCCTCACCAGCGCTTGTTTCAAGTCTATCCGAACCACTGGCTCTCTGACTTCAGGAAAACCTTCAGGTTGTGATTTTTACTTCCTTCCTGTTCTCTCCCTCCGCTGACCCTGCTGACCTTTCTTTGTGTTTTCATTTGTTCTCTGCACTGGGAAGGGAAGCCACTTTCCAGGTCTGGTCCACGCTAACTCCACTGAGCCCTCAGTCCCAGCCCCGCATCTCAGCCATCTTCACTCTCTTGTCTTTAGTCTAATATCTCACAAAAACTCCAACACAAGGCAGCCTTGTTAGCGCACTCCTTTAAGCCCAGCACTCGGGAGGCAAAGGCAGGCATATTGACTGCAAGTTTGAGACTAGCCTGGTCTATATACAAGCATGTACAGGAGCAAGAGAAGGAGACTCCTCAACAGCATCGTACGCCAGTGCAACTCGATATGAACACGAATTCAGTCTTCTAAAAAAAGAGACGAGATGATAAAAGGTGAGAAAGAGATGAAAGGGAGAGTATGGATTTTAGGAAATGAATAAAGCAGCACGTTACAGAACCAGAAGATGAAAAATGGCGAGGGGAATGAATGCTGTGGTTGAAAATCTGTCACCGACAGAGGAGAAGGCGCAGGCATCCGCCGCAGTTCATGTAAAAGAAAAGGCCGAAGACATTAACGCAATTAGAGAGAAGCAAATAGACTGGAGGGTGGCCACAGCCCAACTGGAGGAGTGGACAGCAATGCAGTGTGGATTTAGGAAGACCAGACAGAGAACTGTCCGGAAACGCAACCGGATCTGCATCTGAGAGTCTAAAGGGCACTCTGATACTGTTTACCGTTCGTCACTCACATTTAATGTCAGCGGGGGGTTTCAGGTACAGCGCTAAGATGGAAGGACACCAGTTCTTTGGGGACATTAACTAAAGGTTTTCTACAAAGAACAGTTAACTTCAACCTAACAAGCAATCAGATAAATCCACGTTAAGGATATTTTGGAAAATGTCTGGCTTGATTCTTAGAATGATTGATAGTACAACATAAAAAGAAAGAAAAAACTAGACATGATGGTACATGCTTGTAATCCCACCACTTGAGAGGCTAAAATAGGAGCATTGAGAATTAGTAAGAGTGCCTTAGCACGCGCGCGTGCACACACACACACACACACTCACACACACACACACTCACACACACACACACACACACACAGGATAGCAAAGGATGGGGAACTGTTGAAATGAAAGGAGGATGTGGTAGACAAAAACAGGAGTATTAAGGAGTTCCAGGCCAGCCTTGGCCACAGAGAGGATTCTAGGCCAGCCTGAGTATGAAACTTGGTCTCAAAAAAAAAAAAAAACAAACAAAACAAAACAAAACCCACTCCAAACATGCACAAATGGTGCACACATGCACACACACACACATTGCTAGATATGGTGGCACACACCTTTAGTCTCAGCACTTGGGAGACAGAGGCAGGGGATCCCTGTAAGTTGAAGGCCATTCTAGTTTATGTAGCAATGTATTCTAGGCCAGCCAGGGCGACATAATGAGACTCTGTTTCAAGACAGAAACAAAAGCAAATAGTACCAACAACAAAATAACACATGACCATGTACGGACCTGGATTGGATATGGATAGACATGACCATGTACGGACCTGGATTGGATATGGATAGACATGACCATGTACGGACCTGGATTGGATATGGATAGACATGACCGTGTATGATCCTGGATTGGATATGGATGGGAAGCAATCCAGCTAGAAAGGACGTCATTTGGACTCCTGGAGAAAGTAGCATATGGGCATATATTATGTTGTATTAGGTTAATTTTTTCTAGTGCAATAATTACAGTGTTAGGCATCTTTAGAAGATACAGGCCAAGTATTAAGGGTGTGGTGTCTGGATGCCTGCAGCTGAAAGGCTCAGGTGTACAGAGAGGCAAGCATGCAGAGTGTTGGCATTGAATCTAAGCAAAAAGGATATTTTGTTAATTTTATTTTTCTTGAATTTTTCCTGTGAATTGGAGTTTTTTGGAATTAAAAATTGAGAAAGCTGGGAGTGGTGGCACATGTCTGCAGCCCTACCAGCTGGAAAGCAGAAGCAGAATTCCTGCAAGCTTGAGGCCAGTCTGGGCTCCATAGTGAGTTCTAGGTCATGGTTTCACAGCCGAGACCTGGTCTCAAAAAACAAAAAACAAAACAAAACAAAACCACTCACATGTGCATGTGCGCACACACATGCACACGCACACACAACTGAGGGCCAGGGAGATGGTTCAGCAAAAATGGTATTTTCCACACAAACTGATGACTGGAATCTGATCCCATGAATCAGTGGTACAAGGAAAGAACCAACTCCCCAAAGTTGTCCTCGCGCCTCCACATCTGTGCTGGGACAAAATGTGCGTGCATTTGTTTGTGCTCACTCTCTCTCTTGCACACACGTACACACACAATAATAATAATATAACATAAACAGGGAAAATTGGGTAGGAATGTAGTTTAATAGGAGAGCACATAAGTAGTATGTTTGAGGTCCAGTAATCAGTTCTC